>NC_030677.2:146391527-146584027 GCF_000004195.4 Xenopus tropicalis
GATACAGATGTTCATGGTGTCCACTGCCATAGTTTTGGGGTTGTGGAGTATACTTGTACTTGGTGATTGAAAGCAGAGGTCATCAGGTCTGTGGCAGCTGCAAAAAAAAAAAAAAAAAAAGTCTTCCTCGATGTCCTCTTGACCTGGTATATACATGGCTGAAATCTGGGGAGTGGTCATCTCCGCCGATAATAGGATCTTGTACTTTTATGTAGAGGAAATCTGTGCAATAATGTAAAATCTGCCTAAAGTCCTGTAGTTTGATAACACTGATCAGAAGTTTGGCTTCTGCTGT
Organism: Xenopus tropicalis; assembly: GCF_000004195.4. Classification (NCBI taxonomy): domain Eukaryota; kingdom Metazoa; phylum Chordata; class Amphibia; order Anura; family Pipidae; genus Xenopus; species Xenopus tropicalis. Next base: position 146,391,823 of record NC_030677.2, read on the forward strand.
GGACTATTTACCTTGGAGACTGGCACTAACTATTGAGGCAAAAGAGGGCCAGAAGGAGAGGAAGCGCAAGCCTGGTAAGACAGAAATGGGCCAGTGCCACAAGACCAAATGAACAAGCTGAAGGATTGCTTCAGGTCAATGCACAGTCAAGCCAGCGCTGCTGTGATGTCATTTACTACACTCAGTAAACAAAGTCCTGTTGGCTTGAATTTTGCAGGAGAGAAATTGCTCTCTCGCGATAGTAACAAAGGCGAATGCCCATAGTAGCATGCCCGCTGTGTAGATAGGGAATGCTTAAGAAGTTAGAGCAAGCATGTAGTAGTCCAATGGTGGGGGGAGGAGACAGCGCTAAAGCAGGTCTAGTAATGATGATATCCACAGCAGCACGAGAGCCTGTTTATTAGGGTATCCCTTTCTCCCTACACAATATCTGAGGAGCTTGTTTCATGCAGCGGTAGCATAAAAGCATACTTTTTAGAAAACCTCAATGACATACCCCCTTGGAAGCAGAATAACAAAAAAAGTTAACATTGGTTGGTATGAGGATGAACAATCCTACATTTTTTTTCCTTTCATACTCCTGGAGTAAAAGGCAACATTAACCCTTAGGTACATGTGCTGCCTAGAGATGACTGAGAAAATGGGGTTTTGGATCCCATACCTGTAGTAAATTTCTTCCCAGCTGTTGCTCACTTACTGAAGTGCAATGTTAATGCACACCAGCAGTTCCAAATAACAAACTAAGGGGTATATTTATCATGCTGTGTAAAAAGTGGAGTGAAGCATTACCGGTGATGTTGCCCAGGGCAACCAATCAGCAATTAGATTTCAACAGTTAGAAAACCAAAGCAAAGCATCCGATTGGCTGCTATGAGCAACATCACCCAGTGATGTTTTACTCTTTACACAGCATGATAAATATACCCCTAAGTATTAAATGCTTAAAAATGGTTTGTTGACCTTAATATAACCAGGACAGGTTGCTGTGTTAGTTCAATGAATAGGGCTTGTGCTGAACATACCTTTTGCCAATTGTTTTAATCACAAATAAAATCCATGGTTTCTGTTATTTCTTAAACTAAACTGCACAAATAGGGAAACTGAAGCTATCCCATGTTTGGTCATTGCAAGGTAGCTAATAAGATTGTTGTTGTGGCCATTTTGTTAGCAGGAGTCCATCACATAGAGCAGTGCTGTCCAACTGGCGGCCCGCGACCCCCCTCTGTGTGGCCCCCCACCTGTCTGGCTGCTTTGATGGCTTACTCTTGTGTAAGCTTTAAATGGTATCAGTACTGAGATTAACTGCCCCCCTGCATGGTTCTCACCTCAGATTCAGGCTGTAATCCCCCTGTATTGTTTAAATATGTAATCCCCTGTGTTGTTCACACCTTTTAATCTCTGCATTGTTCACCCCCTGCAGTGTTCACACCTCAGGCTCAGGCTGTAATCACCCATATTGTTCCCCTGTTCACACCTCAGGAGCAGTAGAAACCCACAAATAATCCCTGCACACTACAAAAAGAACATATACTGAGGTGGTACTGCAATTAAAAAGGTTTTTAATATATAGTTATTGTGCAGACTGTAGGAGCAGTGCCAGCATTGTGTCACTGTAGGCTGCCTGTGTGCGCCATACACACAGGCATCATAGGGCAAGCAGAGTATGGCACACACAGGCAGGGTAGGGAAGGCAGAGTATGGCACACACAGGCCAAGTATGGCACAAACCAGCCAAGAATGGCAAACACAAAGAAAGTATGGCACACGCAGGCAGGGTAGGGAAGGCAGAGTATGGCACACACAGTGAAAGCATGGCACACAGGCAGGGTAGGGAAGGCAGAGTATGGCACACACACAGGCAGGGTAGGGAAGGCAGAGTATGGCACACAGGCAGGGTAGGGAAGGCAGAGTATGGCACACACAGGCAGGGTAGGGAAGGCAGAGTATGGCACACACAGGCAGGGTAGGGAAGGCAGAGTATGGCAGGTTTTTGCTGTACTACAACCATTAATATGGGTATGGTCATGTGATAACATGGGTGTGGTTTCAAGTGGGCGCGGTTTCAAAAGGGGAGTGGTCAAAACTGGCTTCCATTATCGGCCCTCCGCCACGTAGGTCGGAAAAATTCCGGCCTTCGGTACAACAGAAGTTGGACAGCACTGATATAGAGGAATTATCTGTGCTCTGGTAATCCACTAACCTCACAAGGCCCAAACATGGAGTAACTTCATTTCAAGGACCAAACATGAAGTAGCATCAGTTTCTCAGCTTTCTGTATCTATTAAACATGAATGTACTGTTTCTTTACTCAGCAATTGCAACAAAACACACATTTCTTAAATCCCATGTATAATAGTGAGCCTTCTAGAGGGGCAACCTCAATCTACACCCACCATGCCCCAGTTTCACAAGCCTCTTATTCCTAGTCTTTTAAAAGGGTACATATTTTGAATATTGTAAATAACTATAAATAAATAACTCCAAATAAATGCAGTTTTTTTTAACAAACATAATTCAATGTATTTTTAATGTCAATACTTTCCAGGAGATCTTAAAAATGGCATACTATTAACTGGAAGGTACAACAGTAATATGCAATTTACTGCAGGGAATCATGGCACATTTCATTAACATGAGGTTTTTTCATTATGTATGTGCAGTACTGTGGTCTACTCAGTTTCCTGAGACAATTGTCTAGAGCCAATTATATACACATATATAATTCCTATATGGATTTCAGTTCCTTATATTAGTCCTTCATACTAAAGGACCTCTCCCAATTAATGTATTTAAAACAAAGACATTGAGAAAATCATTTGAAATTAACTTGACTGATAAATGAGCTGAACCCAAGGAAACACCATATGAATCTCATAGGGAAAAAAATAATATAGGAAACCCCTTGCAAATCAGTGTGTATGTTTTATATTTATATATATATATATATATATATATATATATATATATATATATATATATATATATATATATATATATATATTCCACCATCTTCTGTTTTAGTTGAAATGAAAGTAGGCTGCATTTAATTAAAAATCATTTTACTCAGGGTTTCATCAAAAACCTATTTATGGAACGTTCCAACACAGGCAGTCTACCATTGAATTGTACTGTTGTCAAGGATACAAATTTAAAATCCAACCCAAAAGGAGAATTAAATTTTTCCATCCACCAACGATCGTTAGGAAAGGCATGAATCTGAAAGCAGGGAAATGTTCAAGAGACAGAAGGACGCCCAATAAATTGCAAAGAAACAGCAGAGTGAATATATCCTGCACTGCGATGCAGAGATCTTTTGGCTTCCTCTCTTATAATTGAATGCTGTGTATGAGGACTATACAAGGTTTAAAAACTATATTCAGAACAGATAACTGCCACTTTAAAAGTAGGTTTGCATGAAGACAGAGACCACGTATAAGGCCTCTAACCTTTATTTTATGCAGCCTGGTATGGATTCTTTCCTGCTGCTGTGCCATCATTGTAACAGATACCAACAGAAAGGTTATACAAGGCATGGTTTATACCTGATGATGGCTAGCTTGCAGCCAGCTGCATCTGCCTCATGGCTAGACACGCCACCAAACAAGCAGAACTAGGCTCAATTTGGCCACCCATATGCTAGCCCAAATCAGGCAGGGCGGCCTAGGTAAAGCCTTAAGCCAAGGACTGCATCAATGTGCCAATGTGGCCCTCTCTCCCTAAGGGATTCTGCTCAACTCCCCTTCTTAAGATTTCCTTTCCACCCCTTTCTTCTCCCTCTTTATCCAGCTGCTCTCTTCTTGCAATAAGCCTCTTCACTAATGTTCTCTTTCCCTTTATTTCTGTTCCCCTGAAATAAAGCAAAACTACACAAGAGATTTTGAGGGTCACATTGTCTAACCCACAAATATGTGTCATGCATAAGCAGGAGAGGTTTGTGGCATCCTAAAAGATCTGATCCCCACAGCTGTAATGCAAGTCAGATAAAGTCAGATGGTGAGTTTTGTTCATGCATCAGACAGTGGAAGTGAGAAGAAAAGTGTCTTTCCAAATCCATTAGCTTTAATTTTGTTGGATGCAAACACATTTCCTTTCCGGCAGGCGGAATTTTGGGTCAATTGACTCCACCCTATAAAATACCCTGTGTATTTTAGCTCATATTCTTGTCTCCAGTTGCCATCTGCCTGTGCCATTATTTAGTTATTTCCCATTTTAACCCAAACCTTCTCATTTTTTATTTTTATTGCTGCTATTCTATCTCCATTTACCCCTCTCGCACCAAGTATCCTCAGATCTTTCCTTTACTGCCACTTTTCTCTACGGTTTTTTTTATACCTGCTTCTCCATTTATGACTGTCTCCATTTTCACAAAATCTTATCAAGGACTCAGCTATATATACAGCTAGGGATGAGCAAATACATCATGTTTAGCTGAAAAAATAGCAGGAAAAGCAATGGGTGTTTTTTTTTTGGTTAATAAATTGCATGGAAGGGAAACCTTCAGCTGCAAAAACTTGCAGATGGCACGAAAACAAGAATTTTGCCACAAACCCATCTGCTGAAAAATTTTGCTTATCACTATTAAAAGCCAATTTACTTAGCAACAAGCAGCAACTTCTCTCATGGGGCTTAGTACAAATCCAACATATCGGCACAAAGCTTGCTATAGCTCTGCCCAACAAATGGCAGCAGTGATCCCTACATAGCAAGGAAACAGATCTCTGTGACTGAAATCACTATGTGGGTTTCAAAGCTACATGTGTTGCTCACTTTTCTCTAACAAACAAGAAGCAGGCTAATAAAACATGCATTTTTAGTTGTATAACTAAAAACAGGTGTGTTTCGTGGTCCAAAACATTCTTTAAAGCCCAACTCTGCCTCATCCAATAAGTAACATACATGAACAATCATACTGAACATCAGTCCTTAAAGGGATAATTAAGTAATGTATTTGTCATTGCACAGCAACTATTAATATAATTTCTGTTGTTTGAGAAACCATAACCTCCCATGTAACAGGCCTGGGATTACCTCAATGTTCCTGGTTTTGTTTCAACCTATAACCATTTCTTTGCTTTCTTTTTCAATATTTATGTATCCATAATACTGGGACTGGTTCTGCCTATGTCTCTGCAGTATAAGCTTGATGAAACAATAACGTAAGTAATATAGTCTTACAGTATACTTTGTTATTGCACCAAGTTTTCATACACAATAAAATTCAGTCTGTTAAGCTGGAAGATAGGAATATACTATAGTAACAAATGACAAATAATAAAATGAATTGCTAACCATAGTGCTGCTTTTCCCTTTCTATACCTACATATTTTTGCTTGATGCCCACTTACATGTCACTTGATATTTATTGATGCCAGCCTATAACTATCCCTTTAGAGATAAAAGTAAAAATAGTAAATGCATTATTTCATTTGCCACGTGGACATAGAAACAACTCAATGGCCTTGTGTAAATTGCAGAAAGTGACAGTATACTACTTTTATCCTGGATGAATACCTTTAATCTAACATGAAACCAAACATACAAGAATCAAATCATACTCGCTTTTTTTTTTTTTTTTGCCGTCATTATGCAAGAGAACCATTTAGGATTACAGGATTAGCAATTTCCCTTGCTAGTCAAGGTAATGCTATCTTTTTAAAGTATGGTTATGCTTTATTCAACAGCAAGCAAATGCTCTTGTTTCTGTACAGAACATCAAATAAGTCATGCACCTGGAGGTCACCAGTCTCCTGCACCAAGCCATCAAAAAGGAATTTCCTTTGTCATTCAGGAGAATTACACAATAATAAATCTTGATTTGTGGGTGGCCAATATCCCTCCTTGCCTGGTGACCTCACCATACAAATGGACGTTTCTGTGTATGATCAGCTTTAACGTTTCAGACAGAAGTCTAACATGTCAACACAAACCGCTTCCCAGGCTGTGAATGTCTGACTACACATATCGCAGTAAAGGGGTAGCATATCGGGATCAGTCTACATTGGACCATCCATACTTATAACATGTGCAAAACTCAGTTTTTGTGAATGGAGACTTTTCCTAAAGAGCAGCTGGAGATCCATTCATTAGCATGAATGGAAGCTACTGTAATACGAGTTGGTACTATGGATTTTCTGATTTTATTAAAGGCCTGAAAGTTAGAAGAAACACATGGAAAAACCTTAAGCAAATTAATTTGTGCAGCCTGACATTTTGCAAAGCCACTAGAGCTAAAATCATAAATCAGTGTTTTAGTCTCTAGTGGCACACAAGCACGACTGTAAAATGTGCACCAATCAAATGAATATTTTATCTGTTTTAAAGAGGACAAAACCACCTTAAAATCGGAAAGCAATGTGGAATTTGTGCTGGCTTATGCATCATTTAAAGGTTTCAGTATTGTGACTCTAGGAATGCCAAGTCTCAGCCCTCTCAGAAGCAAGAGAAAGCAGCGGAACACCAAATCAGAATATACATCCCTCCCCTGTTTTTGTGAGGCATACAGGGCTTGTTAATTGCATTCTGTTTTAATACATGTTTTAAAAAAAATGGTCTCTCAAACTCTCCCCCCCCCCCACACAGACACGGAGTCCAAAAGAAACTCTTCTACACAATAATAGCAAAAAGATTTATATAAAACTCATGAAGCTGTTATGGGTAATTACTATTCTCGCAATTCCAGACAGTGTAACACAGTGCTTTCTGCTTTACATTAAAAATAAAAAATATAAGATGCATGGTCCCAATATAACAACCTCACAGAAAGGTCTTTTTGGCAAAAGAAAACAAAATAGTGTGGCATTGGTCCATCTATATCACCTCTATATCACCTTCCCTGAAAATCAATTTCAGAACAAAAATGATAATTAAAAAAAATCTCTATATATTGTACTGATGGTGGAATCAGGAAAATATTGTCATGTAACACTTTATAGCTAAGGGTAAAAAAAAACTTGGCTTTTAATGTATGAGTGGGGGGGGGGGATGTTGGTCTATATTTCTTCCTTTGGAATATGGTCTTGTTTAAGAAAGAAAATACGAGCTGAAATGTGGATTATGACACCTCAGAAGTTGGATTCTCAAGCAATACTTCTGAAGTGGCACAATTAGGGTCTTAAGAGAGGCACCTGGTTCAAGGGGGTATTTGGAAAGTCTCAGTGAAATAAAGGGAATGGTCTGTTTTCTCGGAATGCTGATCATTTGGGCCTGGAGGAATGTGAAGGGAATCTGTTCTGGCAGTGGGATCCTCCAGCTTATTCAGGAATATGGACTGCTCATTCTTCTGACTCATCATTGGTGTTGAGACTGGCAACTAATTGTTCTAGCTTGGCAATCCTTTCCCCTTGGTACCGAATGGTCTCTTTCATTGACCGAAGTTCCTTCATGACGTCATCCATCTTGCCATCACTTGCCTACATAAAAGAGGAGGAGTCAGTGCAGAAATAGTTTCCTTAACTAATCTGCAGTACAATGATACTGATCTTTTGCACATTTTAAGTAGTGCCTTAAAATGATTAGCGGAAAACATATCTTAGGGGCATGTATTATAACACTGGAGATAAAATTTACCAGTGATGTTGCCCTAAGTGCAAGCGTGGTGCCACCACACACACACACAGTAAAATAACAAATGCTCCTTAAAGGGTGGTTTACCTTCAGGTTAACTTGTATTTTGTTACAGAATGGCCTATTCTAAGCAATTTTTCAATTGGTCTTCATTTTTTATTGTTTTAAATTATTTCCCTTCATCTTCTGACTCTTTCCAGCTTTCAAATGGGGGTCACTGACCCCAGCAGCCAAAAACGCATTCCTCTGTGAAGCTACTGTTTTATTGTTATTGCTACTTTTTATTATTAATCTTTCTATATAGGCCCTGTTCTACTCTTATTCCTGTTTCTCTTTCAAACCACTGCCTGGTCGGTAGGTTAAATTGGACCCTAGCAACCACATAGTTGCTAAAGTCCAAACTGGAGAACTGCTAAACCAAGCTAAATAATTTAAAAACCACAAATAAAAAATGAAGACCAATTGCAAATTGTCTCAGAATAGAACTCTCTACATTATGCTAAAAGTTAATTTAAAGGTGAACACCCCCTTTAAGTACAACCTCTCAAAGCATCAGTGAAAACAACCATTTCTTAAATTAAACCTGGAACCACTTCTTCAGCAATGTCCAGTTCTGGTCTCCAGTGCTCAAAACAAGACATTATTGAGTTAGAGAGGGTCCAGAGAAGGGCAACTAAGCTGGTAAAGGGTATAGAAAGTCTCAGTTATGAAGAAAGACTGGCCAAGTTGGGTCTGTTTACGCTGGAGAAGAGGCGCTTAAGAAACAGTAACACCAAAAAATGAAAGAGCTTTAAAGTAATAAAAATATAATGCACTGTTGCCCTGCACTTGTAAAACTGGTGTGTTTGCTACAGTAACACTACTATAATTTATATAATAAGCTGCTGTGTAGCCATGGGGGCAGCCATTCAAGCTGGAAAAAAGGCACAGGTTACATAGCAGATAACAGATAAAACACTATTGTATTCTACAGAACTTATCTGTTATCTGCTATGTGCCTGTGCCTTTTCTCCTTTGAATGGCTGCCTCCATGGCTACATAGCAGCTTATTTATATAAATTATAGTAGACTTTCTGAAGTAAACACACAACTTTTACCAGTGCAGGGCAGCAGCACATTATATTTTACTTTTATACACTTTCATTTTTTGGTGTTACTGTTCCTTTAAGAGGTGACATGATAACTATGTATAAATATATAAGGGGATCATATAATAACCTTTCTAATGTTTTATTTACCAGTAGGTCCTTCCAACGGACACAAGGGCACCCACTCCGTTTAGAAGAAGGGAGGTTCCGTTTAAATATTCGGAAAGGATTTTTTACTGTGAGAGCTGTGAAGTTCTGGAATTCCCTCCCCGAATCAGTCTTGCTGGCTGATACATTATATAGCTTTGAGAAGGGGCTGGATGGATTCTTAGCAAGTGAGGGAATACAGGGGTATGGGAGATAGCTCTCAGTACAAGTGAGGGAATACAGGGTTATGGGAGATAGCTCTTAGTACAAGCTGATCCAGGGACTGGTCCGATTGCCATCTTGGAATCAGGAAGGAATTTTTTCCCCTCTGCGGCAAATTAGAGAGGCTTCAGATGGGGTTTTTTGCCTTCCTCTGGATCAACTAGAAGTTAGGCAGGTTATATATAGGCATTATGGTTGAACGTGATGGACGTATGTCTTTTTTCAACCCAACTTACTATGTTACTATGCCCAACAGATGTAAGCAGTGCTAATGAAAGAAATTGGTAATATTCTAGGGTTTTTCCATTAGCCCCCTCTGCCCAGATATGGAGGTTCCCTCCCTCAAATTAATTTGCAAATGCTTTGGTGATTTTTTTAATAAACACTAAAAATTCTTCAGCATGAAAATGCTCTTTTTTATATCCCTCACTTCAAAGAGGAAGATAACAAGCTGATATGACACAAAACAACCATTATATAGTGCATTAAAACAATACAAACTCAGTGAGAAAAATACAGACTATACCCTGGTATTCATTAGCAAATGCAATTAATTAGTTTTTTCTGTTTTCAAGAGTTTACTCACTGGATGGGGAGTTTCAGTCATCTTTTTGGGGGTGCTGGCTGGTTCAGCCTTTTTATGGGCTGCTGGCTTGCTGCCAAGGATATTCTTCTTAACCACATTAAGGTCTCTGCCTTTGGTTGGCACATACCCCTGCTTTAGGGAAATCAATACGGGGTCTGCGTTTTTCCCATCAAACCAGTCCTCTGCCTCTATAGGAGCCTCTGGTCCAGCAGTATCAGGGTAAAGATCATCTTGGAAAAGGTCAGACTGAAAGACAAGTGGATCACAAACTAAAGCAATACTCTTCTTTAATTCATTATTATTAATTGGGAAAAAAATGTACATAAAAATGTAACACAAAACATATAAGCAACCGGTTATGAATGTGGCATCTTATTTCCAAACAGTAACATTAAAAACTTCCAGACATGCTAGGTTTATCCTGAAGGTTAGATAATTACACTCTTTATGTAGGGGGTGACCTACATAAAACCCACATGTGTGCAATTACAGGACGGACTGTCTAAGGAATTTTCAAAAAATGGGAACAAACTATATACATCTGCAAAAAAAAAAAAAAGTCAAGGTGGAAAAAGGCTGGTTCAAATTAGTCATAGCAAAATCCTCAGGGTCCACTTGCAAACAATGATTAGGCATTCAGGGCCTATTGTATCCATTAATCATTTTCCAACTAGTGTTTATCTCCTCAAATGTATAATAGTGTATGCCTACACTGCAGCCGAAATGAAAAATGTTAACTTATTCATGCATGTAATAACATGGGGAAATTATTCATATGCATAAACTGAATATGTACAGAATAAAATCTGGTTCCTAAGGGTCTACATCTCAGAAAAAAATTATACACCCCATGTAAGAAGACACAGATTCCAAGGTGAAGTATTCTATAGTGATTGATAAGATATTTGCTTTTAAAGGTTTAAAGTAAAACTTCAAAATAAGTTGAAGTAACATAGATGAGAACTTTTGCAATTTACATTCAGTATTTTTTTTATTACAAGATAAAAAGGTTAAAAGTACAGACATCATAATTTCACAACAGCGCCATCTGTTGTTTACTTTCCAAACATGAAGTAGTCAAGGAAGTTGTCAGAAAGGAAGAGGGCTGGTCTAGTGTTCTTCTGGTTAGGAAAGATGTGAGAAAAGTTATCTTAGGTTTTCTTATGTTTTTCCTAACCAAAAGAACATCAGATAAGTCATCTTTCTTTTTCCTGACAAGTTCCTTGACTACTTCATGTTCAGAAAGTGACCAGCAGGTGGTGCTATTGTAACAAAAAATGCATTAATTAACTGTACTTTTAGCCCTTCATTAAAATAAATAAATTGTAAATTGCAAAAGTGCTTAGAATAGCACTCTCATCAATTTGACATCAACTTATTTTAAAGGTTTACTTATCCTTTAAACAGAGGACCAGTAAATGCTAATTGCCAATTGCTATAAGTGATAAATTCTATAGACAATTTTCAATCCCCTATACCCTCAGAAATTTTTAAAGACCATAACAAATAAATGCATTAACCCTTTTAGAGCCAAATCAGATTTTCATAAAACATACTTGTGATTAATCAAATATAAAATTCAAAGCGTCTAATTTTGATGCTTGTCCATGGACAGATATCTGTCTTGTTTTCACTTAATATCACATTTGACATTTCCAAACAAGGAGGCCTGTTATTAGTTATGCTTTTACAATTTGTTTCCTTATATAAAATGGTAAATGTAGTCAGAGAAAAAGCCAAAACAGTTATTACTCCTATAAAACAGGAAGCGCAATGTTATGTTCTGGAAGAGATCACTTTCCACTTCCCTTAAGCAAAATGATACAATTACAGAAGTAATTCTCGTGATTTCTACCATTGATGCAGGCCAAAGCTGGTTTCTAAAATACATTGCTTCAGAACACTACAAGACAAAATGTTACTATTCAGCAACATAGCAGTAGGAGATGTTCAGCTTATGTGGAAATGATAGAGTAATAGAACAGTTGGGCACCAGTACATTAGGAAATGGAATGAAATCATTCTAAATATAAACCTGCATCAATCAATGGCTCTTAAAAGGCTGTGCTGTAAGTATTACAATTAGGTGTCACGCATCACAAAGCACCTGGGTACATTAATCAAATCATTCCTTATTTTGGCCTCTCACTTGAAATATAAATCTCTTGATTGGCTTACCTTCCTGGGAACAGTCATGATGATTGGCTCGCACTTCCTCTCATGCAATTTGTAGAACCTTTTGGGAAGAAACACAGATCAAAATTAAAAGCTGTTTAGAAAAAAAAAAAAATTATCCCTTGCTTCCATGTTATTTTCAAAACATTAAATTTATACAGCTTTATTATTCATATGCCAAACTGAAGCAACACAGTGGTTTCTCATCCCCTTAGCGGTTTCCTGGATGGAAGCTTTTTGGAGGCATGTTTAATCCAAGCACACATTTAAATGCAATACAAAATACTGCGATCCTGAAGCTTAACTGTTATAACCATGATGTTCTTTATGGAGTGATAAGTAAATACAATAAAATGCATCAAAACGTGGCAGCTGCCCCACTGTCCCATTTTTTTACTGGCTTCACCCACATAAATATAACTGCAGAACACATACATTGTGAAGAAGTGCATATTTTAATAAAATCAAAACGCCAACTAAATACCCATTCCTGCCAGCTATCACATGTTTCTTAATCTCAGCGACATCCCTCAACCCTTGTATGTGTGATTGTGTGGTGAAGCCTTCACCCTGGAGTATTTTTCCTCTTCATATGAAAACTCTGCCATGTGCCCATGGTATTATAAGATACAGTAAAGGATGAACAAAAGGGGCTCACAAACTGAATTTCTGAGGAAGCCATAGCAATTATTCGTAATATAGGCGCTAAAAGTTCCCAGGTAATATGTTTATTCAGCCCATACCACAACTGGAGCTTTGCTGCTAAGAAAACCATCCAATTATGTCTATTTATAACTGGGTCGTCAGATATGGTTTATGGATGAAATGAGCTTGTGATTTACTTGCCAACGGTGGTTTAGTTTATCATCTAGCCATTAATACCCACTAACTATTGTGAAGTATTTAACTCAAACCTGCTATAGAAGTACTTTGCTGGCTATTAAAAATATGGTTTGTGGAAGGTAAATGAAAAGATGTGTAACTTCCAGACCTATAAAACTGTCCATTAGCATGAACACTCAAAGTATCATTACAAACAATATAAAATTAACTTGAAACTAACATCAGCTGTAGTTTCCCCATTAGTGGGAAAAAACTAAAATATGCAATTGGCAATCTGGAAATACCTGGCAATTTCACACTTGTTGACATCCAACCCTCTCTTTGGCATATAGCCCATCCCTCGCTGTGGTTCCTTACTGCTGAATGTGTTGAGGTAGTGAACATATGGAGACTCATCTGTGATTTCAAAATACCGAATACTGCTATCACCCTGTAAGAAAGAAAAGGCAGTATTAATAAGGATTAAATCCTATGTATTCACTTCTTCTTAATATCTTTATTGAAGCCTGGCAAAAAGGACTCAACAGAACTGCTGTCTATGCAAACAAGTTATATTCTTTTATAATTTAGCAGAGTGAAGCCATCCTGGTACTGACAAAGAAGCCCTGAAGTGCTTCATGCCCCGCACCCCCCTTTCTTCAAAGTCCTGCATGCAGGTTACTTTACTGCAAACTATCTAGAAAGCAATGAAATGTGCAGCAGTGGAAAGTGAACTTTTTTTCTTTTTTTGTTATTATTAACCTTGAAAACAGCTAAAACTCATTTGTCAAATGTATATTGAAACAGTTGCATTCTTATTAAAACAGATGAGTTAGTGTAGGACTGGCCACAACAATAAAAAAAAAAAAAACAAAAAAAAAAAACCTGTCAGAAGTTATCATGTACATTAGCTTAACTCTGCCACCTGGCACTATTGACCAGTCTAGGTCTCTGCTGTGCTGATTTGGTAATATTATACTGCTCATTTTTGGCGATTGGCATTTAAGCAAAAACCAATTAATGAATCTTAAGCTAGAAGGAGGAGCTTTTTGTTTAAAAAATAAAAAAAAAATAAAAAAATGCTTGCTTCAATGTTTGGGTGGTAGTTTGCCGGTCACCAATATGTTTGCCTCTCGCAAAAATCTCTCCATGGAAAGTGCTGACAGGGACATATGGGCATTTTGACCACTATTCTTTTCTGTATGACCACATCAGATATCAAAATGCCCAGTGTGCCATTAGTCAAAGCGTAAATAGTGCAACTGTTTATCACAGCAGCAGAAAGAACCAAGAAGCTTACCTTTCCACACAAGTAAATGATACTTGTGTCTGGATCATAAAATGGTAGCAAAACTCCATTGCTAGTGTCCATTTCATGTAGTGCAATTGGCTCTTCCATATTTTTCTGCAATTGCAAAAGTGATTAGATTACAGTCAGATAAAATCAATTAGTCTTGTTTTGAAATAAATGACATCCTAATCAGAACACTGGAAAGCAGGAATTCCCAGAACATTAAATACACAGAAGGCATGAATGAGTGGTAACTGCCTTTTGAAAATTTTTAGGCAGTATACCAAAAGACCAGAATTACAGTGAATATATTTGATTACCTGCTGAATGGATAATTGGCCCTCAACCAACTGAATTGTTTGGGCATCTTTCAGATCAGAATGTTTACTGGTGTGGAAAGTCAAACAGGCCACATATAGAGCCTGCACTCCAGATAGGGGGAAAAATATTGGAAAAAAAACTGCCCCTGCCAGTACTGGACTACCTGCACCGTAAGAAAGCCCCAGTGTGGGCAGCCATGTTGGGGCACACGCATGCGCATAATGAGTGCTACAACACAATCATTATGCGCATGTGTGTGGCATAGGAGGGTGATTTACATTCACTGCTCCTACGTCAGGAGCATGCACATAGTAAGCGAGCAGGGAGATCACTTATTATGTCCATGCATGCCAACGAAGATGGCCATCCGCACCGGGAGCTCCCTCCTGGTTTGGGTATCCCAGCGCTGACATGAGGAGTTTTTAATAAAAAGAAAACCCCCCAAGAAATGAATGTTTCCCCCAACTGGGGTGCAGGCTCTTTTAGCCCGTACCTCTGGTGAGGGAAACATTATAGGGGTGATAGGTGCCCTTTAAAGGACAAAATACATTAAGAAGCTTTAAACATATACACATGTTCACTTCTATACATATACGGTAAGTGTACAATGTTGTTATGCTGCTCCTGGTATGCTTTATGTGTACTCAAGGATCTTTACACATGGCCATTTCTAACTATATTCACATGCAGTGGCTCTTTTGTGCATTTCACTATAGGACCATACCAACAAGAGCACATGCAAATGCTAAATGCAGATAAAACTTGACATGAACTTGCCAGATGAAACCACCTTAGTGTGAGATTTTCCAAAGGAAAAGGGCAACTAATGCCCCCATCAAAAACATTAGAAGTATACATTAATATTAGTGCACAGTGATGCTTGGCTACTCCCCAAGTAGCCCTTAAACATGTTTGCTACAGGACAGGTGTAAACAAACAGATTCAGTTGTAACAGACTATTTTTTGCTAGGAACCATTTGCCTTTCAGAAATGCAGGAAGAGAGTCGCTAACCGCATATTATATTGCTACACAGAGAACGATAGCCAGGCACAGCTTTACACAATGATTAGTCTCACATGCATTCTCTGAACTATTTAACCCACCAAAACAGCTGTCTGACAGAAGCTTTGATATGCAGCAGATATACAACAGATGGGAATACATATGCTGGCTCATTAAAATTAACAATGTGGAATACTTTACCTTTACTAAAACAGCTACCAATATCACATATATCATTTGACCAGTAAGGCGTCAGGGGGAGAATTTAGAAAGGCAAAACATCCATAAAATTGCCTGTGACTATGATAATA
Source organism: Xenopus tropicalis (assembly GCF_000004195.4). Lineage (NCBI taxonomy): Eukaryota > Metazoa > Chordata > Amphibia > Anura > Pipidae > Xenopus > Xenopus tropicalis. The sequence continues at coordinate 146,407,352 of NC_030677.2, forward strand.
CTGTGTGGAAAGAGACAAGTTTATTTTTGCAAATTACTTTACCTTGTGGTCAAGGCAACAGAAAGACAACAAAAGAACAACAGCTGTCAGGGGTTCCTGGTTGGTGGTTAAGAAAAAACAGACAAGAGGAATAAGTTTAATACGTACTGGATTCCACAGTGCTAGCTGACGTTCACTCATACGACTGAACCCTGTAGTAAAGATGTTTCCATCAGCTAAAAAGATTGCTCTCATAGGCCGGGCACCTTCGTGAGCTTTATCTTTCTCCTGGAAGAAAAATAAAGGAAACCTGTGAGATGACAACTCACATTATCACAGAAATTAGGAGTATGAGAACTTTCATCAAAGCATGCAGTGAGGGAAACTATTGGTTCAACTCTCTTTATAGGAGCAATAAAGGTAAATCAGCTCTATATAAATGAGTTTTCCCTCCTACTCTCTGGTGCCAGTACTCTCCTGCAAAATTAGATTATAAAAAGCTGAACAAATTTTGACTATATTAAGCTGGCCAACAGGAAGTCTTTATTTTTTACTTCTTTTTTTTTTTTTTTTAATTATGAGAAGGTAAAAAGTGAAATTTTAAACTTAAACGTCTCCCTGGAGCAGGTCTGCAAAGGGGGTCATCAACTCTTCTAATTGTATACATTAAACTGTTCTAATTGTATACATTAGTTGACACATTTCTTGTCTTTGGCTCTGCTAAGCATAACCCTAAAGTTTCATCAAGTCAGCTGATGTAATTAATGCAACAGTTTCTTAATTTCCCTCATGCTGCAGAGAAATCAATTAATGTAGCAAATTGTAATAAGAGTCTCTACCTGGATAGCAACATTAAAGTTTAAACTTTAATTTGAAGTTAATATAAAAACAGAAAGCAGTTAAAAAAGGTCTGGGGTAAAATATTATGACTAAACATAGGGTAAGGACACACAGAGCAGTTTAGTCGCCATGACAGATCTCTGCTATCGCGGGTGACTAAGCACTCCGAAATAACTTTCCACCGGCAACAATTGAAGTGGCAGGTGGAAATCCCTTTGCATCGCTTTGGTTTTCCAACAGCGACATCTATTTCGGAGGGTCCTTAACCTTAAAGTGTCTACTTTCTAAACATCTGACAGATTTATTAATGTGTGAAATTTGAGCTCACTAGAGAAAACTTTGGCGAACTCTAACTTTAGCACCCATTGATAAGTATGCTTCTAAAAATTCCACAGAAACAAATAGAATGTTTTCTATGATAACCCTAAGCTTACATTTTGATAAATCTGCCCCATAATTTCTGATGTACTCTGGCAAAATGTTTTTGGAAGGTGAACAATAAGGAGATTTTGTGATACTCACCGTTAAATCCTTTTCTCTCAGGAGGTCTGTGGGACACAGGGACCTTGGGGGTATAGTATCTCCTAGCAGGAGCAGGACACTAGAATAGAAGAATAGGAAGGAAGCCCCTCCTCCCTACTACTATACCCCCTTGCACTTCCTGTTAACTTCAGTTTTGTCAACAAGATAACTAAGGAACAACAATTATATACAGTATACAGAAAATTCAGATGACCGCTTCCAGGGGGGGAAGCCCTGTGTCCCACAGACCTCCTGAGAGAAAAGGATTTAACGGTGAGTATCACAAAATCTCCTTTTCTCTAGCAGGTGTCTGTGGGACACAGGGACCTTGGGGACATACCAAAGCTGTCCCTTATGCCCTAAGGGAGGGCGGAAGCGGAATACTGCTAATTAACAGACCGCAGCCTGAAGAACTTTCCTCCCGAAAAGTGCGTCAGATGCTGCAAACACCTCGAAACTATAGAATTTGGCGAATGAGTGTAGAGATGACCAGGTCGCCGCCTTGCAGACCTGTTCAGCAGATGCTTTATTTCTGAAGGCCCAGGAAGTTCCTATGCCCCTCGTGGAATGAGCCCTGATTTGCAGGGGTGGCGATTTTCCTTTTGCAATGTAGGCTCTGCGAATTGTCTCTTTGATCCATCTCGAAATCGTGGATTTTGAGGCTTGAGAACCACTTTGCGCACCAGTGTGTAAAATGAACAGGGAGTTAGTAGAACGAATTTCCTTGGTACGATGTAAGTAGAACTTGAGCGCTCTGACTGGGTCGAGAGAGTGTAGAGCCACTTCCTTAGAAGACGTTGGTCGCGGACAAAATGAAGGAATAGTGATGTCCTGATTAATGTGGAATGAAGAGACCACCTTGGGCAGAAATGAGGCAGTAGTTCTCAGAACTGCGCGGTCCTCATGGAAAATCAGGTATGGTTGTTGGCAGGAGAGGGAACTGAGTTCTGAAACCCTGCGAGCCGAGGAGATGGCAATGAGGAAAACTGTTTTCCATGTTAGCCAGGCTATTGGAATGGTAGCCATGGGTTCAAAGGGTGCTTTTTGTAGGGCGTTCAGGACTAGGTTGAGGTCCCATGGCGGAATGGGATCGTGGAAGGGAGGATGCAATCGGGAAACTCCCTGTAGGAATGTGGCCACATCTGGCAAGGTAGCTATCCTCTGCTGAAATAGTACAGATAGAGCGGAGATTTGGGATTTTAGAGATCCTAGCGATAGACCCTTGTCGAGACCTGACTGTAGAAAGGATAGTATTCGAGGAACTGAAAATTCCTGGAAGGGATAACCGTTGGAGTGGCACCAATCCCAATAGATCCTCCATACTCTGTGATAGGCCTTAGCAGATACCGGTTTTCTAGCCGCCATCATGGTCTGGATCACTTCCTTAGAGAAGCCCTTTCTGCTGAGAACTAGCGACTCAAGAGCCATGCCGTCAAATTTAGAAATGACGGATTGGGGTGACAGATAGGACCCTGGGTCAGTAAGTCGGAATGTAGAGGAAGTCGCCAGGGATTGTCCCTGCTGAGCGACATCAGATCTGTGAACCATGCCCTCTTGGGCCAATGGGGAGCTATCAGAATTAGTAGGCAAGGTTCTCTCCTGATCTTCCTGAGAACCCGTGGTATGAGAGGAAGTGGAGGGAAGACATACGCCAGGGAGAAATTCCACTCTGCTGTGAGTGCGTCTGCAGCTATTGCCATGGGGTCTCGGCACCTGGCCATGAATGAGGGTACCTGGCGGTTTGATCGCGAGGCCATGAGGTCGACCTCCGGAAGTCCCCACCTGCTTACAATGTCCTGGAATACCCTGGGATTTAGGGCCCACTCTCCTGGATCTAGCTTCTGTCTGCTCAGGTAGTCGGCCTGCCAGTTTTCGAGTCCTGGGATGTAAACCGCTGAGAGGTGGACTTCTCTCGACTCTGCCCAGGTCAGTATCATGCTGACCTCCTTTAGAGCCTGGCGGCTCCTCGTGCCTCCCTGATGATTGAGGTAAGCTACTGTGGTGGCATTGTCCGATTGAATCTTGACCGCCTGTCCCCTGAGTAGGTTCTGCCAATGTAAAAGTGCCAAACGAACCGCTCTGATCTCCAGAATATTGATGGGTAGGCGGCTCTCCGACGCGGACCAGGTTCCCTGGGCTGTGGATTGTTGTAGTACCGCTCCCCATCCCTTTAGACTGGCATCTGTAGTCAGTAGTAGCCACAGTGGCTCTATTAGAGTGCGTCCCTTGGATAGATGTGACCTGTCTAGCCACCATGCCAACGCAACTCTGGTCTTGGGAAGAAGGTGCATTCGTTGATAAAGACTTGTGCGCTTCCACTGGTCCAGTATGTTCCACTGGAGTGGTCGAAGGTGGAATTGAGCAAATGGCACAGCTTCGATGGCCGATACCATCGTGCCCAGAACCTGCATAGCCAGTCGTATGGAAGGAGATGGCGTGGCGAGGAGAAGGCGAACCATGTCCTGCGTCCTTGAGATCTTCTCTGGTGGGAGGAAGACCTTCTGAAGCGTTGTGTCGAATATTAACCCGAGAAAGGACATCCGCTGAGCGGGAATGAGGCATGACTTGGTGGTATTGATCCTCCATCCCAGAGAGGTCAGGGTGTTCAGAACCAAGGATAGCTGGGACATCGCCAAGGTGAACGTAGGAGCCTTGAGAAGGAGGTCGTCGAGGTAAGGGGTTATGGATACCCCCTGAGACCTTAGCGCCGCAGCTGCTGCTGCCATGATCTTGGTGAAGATCCTGGGTGCCGATGTGAGTCCGAAGGGAAGGGAGGTAAACTGGAAGTGTAGATTCTTGATGGCAAAGCGTAAGAATCTCCAGTGCGGAGGGAAAATGGGGACATGGAGATAGGCGTCTTTTATGTCCAGGGTCACCAAGAACTCGTCTGGAGACATGCCGGCAATTACCGATCTTAGTGACTCCATCTTGAAACGAGACACGCGTAGAAAGGTGTTGAGTTGCTTCAGATCTAGAACTGGTCTGAAGGAGCCGTCTCTCTTGGGAACGATGAAAAGGTTGGAATAAAAACCTCGAAATCTTTCGCTTGATGGAACTGGTACGATCACCCTTTCCCTGAGGAGTTCGTGTACAATGGACCTGAGAGCCTCCTGTTTGAAGGAGTCTGCCGGTAGACGGGACATGAAAAATCGGGTAGGGGGCATTGTGGAAAATTCGAGACGGTAGCCCGAAGCGATGAGTCTGTGGACCCATGGATCTGTGGTAAGTCGTAGCCAAGCCTCTTGAAATAGTTGGAGACGACCGCCTACCGGTTCGTGGTTTGCCATAGAATAGTCATTGTGAGGACTTATCTGCAGGCTTGGGTTGGGAGCGCTTATTCTGCCATGAAGGCTTAGGCCTGTTCTGGAACCTGTTACGGTTGAAGGAACTCTGTGATGAATAGTCTCTGGAAGAGGCAGCCCTGGACGACTTGGTACGAAAGGAACGACCTCGTCGGAATGTAGTGCGATTTCTAGATTGAGGAAGTAAAGTACTCTTTCCTCCCGTAGCTTGGCTGATAATTTTATCGAGCTCTGGACCAAATAAAAGCTTTCCCTTGAAAGGTAAGACCGTAAGAGACTTCTTAGAGGAGAGGTCTGCCGACCACATCTTTAGCCAGAGAGACCTGCGGGCTGCCACTGATAGGGCTGAAGTGCGGCTGATTGCCTGAACTGCATCTAGGGAAGCCTCTCCTAGGTATTCACTTGCGCTCTTAATCTGGGTAGCTAGGACTGCCAGCTCGTGCCGAGGAGTCCCTGAATTAATGGAGTCGAGTAGAGATTCTGTCCAAGTCTGGGTGGCTCGAGAGACCCAGGCCGCTGCCAGCACTGGTCTAAGGCTCTCTCCCGCCGTTGTGAATATGGACCTGAGAAATCCTTCCAGCTTCTTGTCCATGGGATCTTTAAAGGATGAGGAATCTGGAACGGGTAGAGCCGTGTTCTTGGAGAGTCTGGATACCGGAGCGTCCACAGAAGGAGGGTTGGATAGCTTTTCCTGAAATTCCTGTGGAAAAGGATAATATCGTTGAAAACGACGGCTGGCTTGGAATCGCTTTTCCGGGTGATCCCATTCGGACTGTATGATACTGTCCAGTTGATGATGGGAAGGAAAAATAGCAAGGGACTTTCTTTGTCTCTTGAATAGTGGCTGAGAGGACTCCTGAACAGCCTCTGGAGTTTTGAGATTCAAGCATGAAATGACTGCCGAAATTAAGGAGTCTATGACCTCTGAGGAGTGTTGGGTGGTTTCCTCCGCTTCATCATCATCCTCGGATGAGATCTCCCCTTCGCTTAGAGAATAATGTTCCCAGTCCGCAGTTGGTTGCGGGGATTCTGTGTCACTATAGTCATCTGCCAAATTTGAGATTTGGCGCTTCTGATGTGATGAACGCACATGGGTAGCGTCATGATCCAGTCTGTCTAGTAACTTGCCTAAGCAGTCCGCAAGTTTGGGAATCCCTGTAGATAGCTGGATCGCCCACTGAGGAGGTTCAGCCTGAGAGGGAACAGTAGGTAACTGAGTCTCCAATGCCACTGGGATAAATGGAGTCTCTGGAGTAGCAGTAGGAGGTAAATCCTGAGCCTTAGAAATAACCTCTGTGGTTGGCTTGGAACATGCGGAGCATAATGGCTCCTTACTACCAGAGGGAAGGCGCTTGCAGCATTTGGCGCACGCGAAACTCTGAGGAAAGGGCGCGAAAGCCGAAAAGACGCGCCGAGAGAGGAGAGCAGGCGAAGTCTCGGCATAGGTGGAACGCAAGTAACGAGCGGCGATAAGCGACAGCAGGGAGAGCTAAGGGAAGGCAGGCAAGCACAATACTGAACCTGGTGGGAGGCAAGTGGAACTCTGTGCAGCGTCTGCGCCCGGATTAGAGAGGCAGGTAACCTGCTATGGCTCGCTCCCTTGGAGTCTTACTGGCCTCAGAGCTCTGTATTCCCACGTAGGGGGTAACCTAGTCAGGAAACCTCCTAGTGGAGGTCCAAAGGTCAGCCCCTGGTGTCAGACTTAGTCTGACCGCTGATAATTTCTATTTCCCTGTAGAAGTCCAGAGAAGAGTGAAGGTCCTGTCTCCTTTAGGGACACTAGAAAAAAACTGAAGTTAACAGGAAGTGCAAGGGGGTATAGTAGTAGGGAGGAGGGGCTTCCTTCCTATTCTAGTGTCCTGCTCCTGCTAGGAGATACTATACCCCCAAGGTCCCTGTGTCCCACAGACACCTGCTAGAGAAAAGGGCGATTATGTACATCTTACTGTACAAACACTAGCTCCTTGAGAAATTCCTATACTTTTCCATAAACAAAACTAGTAAAATGTAATTGTAGTTAAACACCAGAATTAAGATAAAGGCTAATCTAATGCCCCATGTTGAGATTAGTCGGGGGCGATAAATCTCTGCTCAGAACGCCTTTCCACTGGCACCAAAGTAAATCGCCGTGGAAAGGCATACAAGTCACTTTGTTTAAAGCCGCCAAAGTTGCCTGCAAGAGGAACGTTTGCGCAACTTCTGAAATGCTAAGCGACGAGTATGCCCTTCCTCTGGCGATTCACTTTTCACATTCCTGAAACACACACATCTTTGGCATGCACATCAACAAAAGATATGTCTACTAAATAATGTTGTTAAACATGTCATATTATAAGTTCTGTCAATAAGATTATAGTTAAAGCTGTTACCAATATGACAAGAATCTGGCAAACGCTCCTTTGAGGAGCCAGCTGAGCTATTTTGTCCAATTCTACTTTACCTTGAACCTGAACTGCGGTGATTTTATACCACTGCGGTCCCTTTTTCAATACTACTCATATTATTTCTCAGAAGTCTAGAGTTGTTAGGTTAGCTCTTAGACACCTACCGATACCACTTCCATCTTGCGTGGATCTATTACACGAAGCTTCTTGTCTTTAGAGGCTGTGCAGATAAGGCTTCCATTACGGTTCCAGCATGCACTGTAGATCATATCATTGTGCATATCTTCCAAGTTAAACATGGCCTCTCCAGTGCCCACATTCCAAATGAAGATGGCGTTATCACATCCTATTAAACATAAATGAAAGAAATGTGTTATTTGCCAGACAGACTTTACTAATATCTGATTTTACATGTGCATTGTATATACAACACCATTCTACTGACTGACAGGTGTAATTCCTGCCTATATTAAAGTATAATGGATTCAAGTACAATGGGTATTGTCAGTATGCTATGTATCTGCCTCTGGATGCACACTATATTCCTACCTGCACTAAGCAATACATTACGCGCAGTTGGATGCCACGTGACAATGCCAACTCGCTTGGAATGTCCTTCCAGCACCACCACAGGATCCGTGAGTGGAATAGTCAAGCCATTCTCTGGGATCTGCCATACCTGAATAATGAGATCAACAAGATCATTTATCACATGATCCCTAGCTGGTAGCTTTATATAATAATATTGTGCATTGTATGTATTTATATCACATCACATTAGCAAAAACTGTTATTTTAGAATTCCATTCCATCAGGTTGCGTTGTTTTTAAACAGAAAAACTAAAAACAAAAAATATATATGAATAAAATGGCAAATTAATTACCATGACTGTGCAATCTTCAGAGCCACTGGCAATAACATTGTCATTGTGTGGACACCAGTCAATGTCCAGCACTGGTCCTGTGTGGCCACATACTGTTGGGTAGGATTTGTCAATTCTTCCAGACTGAAAAATAAAGTGCGATAATGTGAGAAGAGAGGTCTTTAGCCTAAAAACATATGATTACTTACATTAGGGTTAGTGCTTAGTACAAGCTAGATACTAAAATAGATGTAGGACTGTACCCATCAAAATGCCTTAGGGCCGTGACACACGGGGAGATTAGTCGCACCATGACAAATCTCCCCGCAATGCCATCCCACCGGCTAGAATAGAAATCGCCGGTGGGATGGCATATGTGGCGGGAAATTAGCCACCTGCGACAACGGAGATTTGTTGCGGTGTGACTAGTTGTCCCATATGTCACGGCCCTTACACAGATTTACCTCTTATCTATTTGAGAGCTGGGTAGTGAGTACAGGAAATGTTGCACACTTTTGAAATGCCTGCATTTATCTAAGGGCATTCTAATATACACTACATTTTTCCATGAATGTGGCTGACAAAAATACACTATTGGGTTGTGGTTAGAAATCATGGCACTTTGAACTCCTTACTAAATGAGTCCCTTATTTTTATTCCAGAGTTCTAGATTTTGAAAGAAATTTATTTTTTTTATATTAGCAAATACTGCACATCTTTTAGTTAAAAAAAAAAAAATTGGTGCTTCAGAAAAATTGTTTTGTTCATAAGGGATCATATATTAACCACCTGAGTATCCGCAAACATAAAAAGTTAGGATAAGGTCATGATTTTTACGGTGTACTTTTTATTTCTAAATTACACTGTTTACATAGCAAATAATTCACTCTACCATTTAAAATGTTATTCTTGAACCAACAAATGTATTTTTTTTTTTTTTTGTAATATTGGTTTGTAGGCGCCATCTCAGTGCATTGTGCCCGAGTTTTCAGAAGGAACCAGCACTACACATTAGAACTGCTTTCAGGTAACCTATCGTTTCTCCTACTCCCATGTTAACTGGAATCCCAAGCTGAACTTGAATTTCTTACTATTGAGTGCTCTTCTGATATCTACTGGGAGCTGCTACCTTGCTACCTTCCCATTGTCCTGCTGATCGGCTGCTAGGAGGAGGGTGATATCACTCCAATTTGCAGGTCAGCAGTAAAGTGTGACTGAAGTTTATCAGAGCACAGGTCACATGTGTGGCACCCTGGGAAATGAAGAGAATGGCTAGCCAAGTGCAATTTCAAAATTAAATATAAAAAAAAAATCTGTTTACATTTTTAAAAAAAGATTCCAATGCAGGATTCTGCTGGAGAAGCTCTATTAACTGATGTGTTCTGAAAAAACAAACATGTTTTGCCATGACAGTATTCCTTTAATAAAAACATTTAGCAGCAGCTTAAAATAGAGATTTCACACTGGACTGTAACTACAGTACTAAATGTATTTGTGACTGAGGGTACCCAGGGGAAGTTTGCTCTATTACTTCTCCAATAAGTAATATGGATTGATCAGCCTCAAATTGCTAGTGACAGAGACCAGTAGGAATCTGGCTAGAGAAGAGTTGGCGTGGTCTGTATACCACCATGATATGCATATTTCTCCCTTAGAAATATATATGTGATTTTGGTCAAAAGTAATATATATTCATACAACAGCAATTTGTGTTTAATGCTAATAAAACAGGGTGTTTAACTGCCACAGTGCTGCCAGGGAAAATCAAGGAAATAATTCCCTTCCACTCGATCCCAAATGAATGGTAAATGTGGCAGATGCTGGCAATGTCAGGCAGGGATCATTGGATAACTTTAGCTTCAGTGTCTCCGAGGGGCCCCTGCCAAGATCGCCAAAGATGTTTCACATCATCAATTTCAATGGGAAGTGAAGTCACCAGGGCAGGAAGATGTGACTGTTAAGGTTTTTTCTGATAGCGAATGTATAGTACAAACAATTCCCAAAAAAATTAAAACAAATACTCTAGTAACCAACACTGAGAAAGAGCATTTTTTTTACCCACTAGGGGGAGATCAAACTACACAATTCATAAAACATTATGTGCCAATGGAGTACTTACTACACTTGAGATTTAATCAATTCACACGATCACCAAGGCCTTTGGTACTGTCCATCTGTTGTACTTGTACTGCATTTTAGACACAGACTGGCTCTACGGGCAGGAACCTACTTCATATTGTGCTGCTTACTACATGGCACTCAAATGTAAAAATATACAGAGATTATTTTAACTCTCGTGCTCCATGTGTATACTTTTCTACACTGTAATATTAGGGCCAGCTGACATTTTTCTCTTTGTATTTATACAAAGAGAACATTAAGAGATGATTACATAAATTTCTCTTTCGACGTGCTCCATCATGTCTCTGCGCTGACCTATGGAGCAGATATTTGCACAAAAATGCATAGTTGTGTGCTTCTGTGCTCATATTTGCTCCATGTGTCTGCACACAGGCAGACTCTTAAGTATGTCAGCGCAGAGCTGTGCCATATATCTAGCAAATAACATTTGAATACTTTAGTGTTTTTCTATCCTCTAAATTTAATAGTCATTAATTAGTATTAATTAGTAAATGAGAAATTATTTACAACTATGAACAAAACAATGCAACGGTCCACAAGAACTGCCTACTACACAGAGGCTTTTATCATTGTGGGTAAAAACAACCTTAAGGAACAGCACGCAAACTGATGACCGTTTATCAGGAAAAAAAAACATCCTCTTAGCTTTCCAACTGTGAAAATGCAATGCAATGCAACCACCCAAAATGTACTACCTTGGGAGGAGAAATATTTGAGCACTTTATAGGCATACTTCTATATTTATACCAGGTATGTACACAATGCTTTACAATGTGTAACTGCAAAAACCTAATTTTTAAAGAGGAGCTGCCTGCAGTATACTAATATGGCATTGTTTTAAAGGGGAAGTAGCAATTTGCAGAACACTTGTTTCCTAGTGATAACCACAAAGCTTCTATTTTTGAGACATCTAAATTTAATGATTCAGTAACAACATATAACAAAAATATTGTGTACCGCTTAGGACTATTGTATAACTGTATTGTGCGGGAGTCATACAAGCCAGTGTTCAACAGCAGTCCTATAATTAGTACCATACTGTGTGGTGGAGGAACTAAGGGGGCAGACTAATCTAAGGACTTGGTCATGTGGCCTTCTGATTGTAATGCTTTAAGCAAAATATGCGGGTAGCTAGGAAACCAGCGTTTTCTTTAAGCATATCCAAAAATGGAAGAATGGAACTGTCTTCACAGCAGTGTACTTTTTTTCTTTTATTTAAACAGGGTTAGGATACGGCCACAAACAGGCCAATTCTCAGCGTATGGATAAATGTAAGCAGAGAATCAGCTCCTATGCGGTCATCAGCCTCCCCCTATGAATGCACCCGGAGCCATTACATCAGCCTGGGTGCAGGCACACAAGCGGTTTTCAGTGCCAAAATGCATACTCGGGTGGCTGATTTAGTGATCTGGGTGTAGTCACAGTAGTATACAGCGTAGGGGGCAGATTCTCAGCCTATGTTTATCCGCAGGCTGGGAATTAGCCTGGTGTGGCATTAGCCTAAACAGACTAGTGTCATTTATTTCCCCTGAAAGTAAATAAGGAAGGCAGAATATTGTGCACAGAATAACCTCTCCAAATTAGAGAAAAAACAAAAAAAACCCAAAGCTCTATATCAAACAGCCCTATACAATTATGAACACATCAAGTGGTAATTGAATAAATGGCACAAAATATATTAGTTCTAGTTATCTATAGCAACAAATCAACATGTTTAAAACAAATAGCTCACTGGGTCCTTTGGGCTCCAGTCCCTGGGCAAAAATAAACACAAACATTTGTAAAAGCAGTTACAAGCTCAAACAAGAAATGTCACAGTATTATAGGGATCATGGAGACCCACCTTAAACAACTGAGGGATTTATTTTTGGTTTCTGACCAATGTGTTAGAAGCTTTATAAAAATGTGAGTGTGTGTGTCCCCAACACCTTGTTTACTCAAGCACAGGATTTAGCATCATCATCACCTCACTGCAATGTAATGTGGAGTCAGATTTAGCACACATCCCATGGCACACAGTCATTTCCCTCAAAGAAGGCATGAAAGACTGACATTTCCTATTGAAATGAGCTGAACCTGTTTGTCTTTTTTTGTGTTTTTTTTTTTTTTAATAAAAAGCAAATTCTAGTCCATTTCAATTTTTGCATCAGTTCCATCTGAGGGATGCAATATGTTAGGGATGGCACTTTTTTCTCAAAGCCCTTCATCTACTTGGCTCAGCATCGTGAAAATACAAGCTTAAATGAGTCTTTGGTCTGCACGATAACATTCTGCACTATATCTGCAAAGCATCTTTTTGTTTGAAAATACCTGTAGTTATTCTGGTACGGCATTGGGGGGCAGTTCATGAATACATGTTATCTAAAAGGTTTACTAAACACACCAAAGGGCTGTGGCACACGGCACCCGAAATCTTTCCTCCCAAAACGTTCTGAGAAGAACCCTATTTAAACTGAAGTTAAATTCCTTGTGTCTTTGGCTATGGAAAAGTGGCAGTTTGGGGAGGAAGGCTTGCAAAGCATGAAACACAACACCAGTGGTTGATGCATGCACAGCATTTGCTCATAAAGAAAGGTAAATCCTATTGTTAGCATGGTATGCAGCAACCATAAAAAGCAATCACATGCACATATCTAAGGAAATCTAACTGTCCTTGACATATGCACCAAGTAATTTTAAACAAAGCAATTCTGATAAAATGTGGATAGCAGCAACTAAAAAAAAATTACTATACCGCAAAGTTATTTAAAGGGGAAGTATGCATGTATAAAGTTATTTAAGGAAGTAACCTGATATAAATAAAGCTCTGGTCTTTACAGTACCAAGGAAGCTATTACTGAGCAGTTATTAAGTGAGAACAACATAGCACTGATTAAAGCTGGCCATACACACACCTATATAAATCATACAAAACAAAGTTTCGTACAATTTTCGGACCGTGCGTGGGCTTCAAACTATTGACACAATCATGTTTGTACCATGACGATTGGTTGTCAATTCGACTGGGCAGGTTAGGCAATTTCGGTTGGATAAAAATAACATCTATGTGTGTATTGTGAATCTGGTTATGTCCCAGAAATGCACAGTAGGTCACCTTCGTATAATTGGTGTCTGCAAATTGTTCATGTTCAGAACATCCTCCGATTTGTTATTTTTAGGACTTTATCCTACAATTTCAGTCTGAATGTTAATTTTAGATCGTTGCATTTAAACGCAGGATCAATATGCAAAGGTTTGTTGGAAGAAGACTAAAATATGAACGTGAATGGCCAAACATACAGACTAAAAGTCCCCATACACGGGCCGATTCTAGCTGCCAATATCGGTCCCTTAGACCGATTCTGTCACTACCGACGGGCCTGCCCGACTGATATCTGGCCTGAAATCGAGGCAGGTTAAAAAATCTAGTCGGATCGGGAAGCACATCGGCTCGTTGATGCGGCCCCCGAACCAACTTTGCCTATACCCTTAGTTATAATTCGATCGTTTTGCCCCAGGGACAAATGATCAAATTAGCCTGGATTCTCCCGATATCCCCCACCCGTAGGTGGGGGGTATCGGGAGAAGATCCACTTGCTTGGCGACATAGCCAAGCGAGTGGATCTGAAGGTGTATGGGGACCTTACGATACATTAAAGGCAACACAAGCTGTCAATATAGTGAAATGCAAACCCTCAGTTTTGAGAAATAAAAGGAACTAACTAGTAATACAGGTATAGGACCCATTATCCAGAATGCTCGGGGCCAAGGGTATTCCGGATAAGGGGTCTTTCCATAATTTGGATCTCCATACCTTAAGTCTACTAAAAAATAAATAAAACAGTAATTAAACCCAATAGGATTGTTCTGCCCCCAATAAGGATTGTTTATGTCTTAGTTGGGATCAATTACAAGGTACTGTTTTATTACTACAGAGAAAAAGGAAATCAGTTTTGAAATTCTATTTTATTTGATTAAAATGGAGTCTATGGGAGATGGGCTTTCCGTAATTCGGAGCTTTCTGGATAACGGGTTTCCGGATAAGGGATCCCATACCTGTACTAGTAACTTATTTTCCTCAGTAAACAAAAGATTCCTGTTCCAACTTCCCATTAATGGTTAGGATACTGTAAGGATGATTGTTACATATTAAATACTCTGCTTGTTGTAAGCTTTGTTTAAAAAACATTTCTTTGGCACACAGGCTGCTTTATTCAATCACACAGACTGATAAGTTTGCATGGGTTTTAACAGAAACTTTCCTGCAGAGGGTATGATGCCCGTAAGAAATACAGGTACGGGCAGTTATCATGTAGTCAAATGCGGATGAGGATAGGGGGTGCAACCTGGGTCACAAAATAGATTTCTCTGCCTCCTTTGAACGTTACAGTACTAGGATGACACCACTTGTGGGTCGGATGGTGGATGAAACTGTTGTGGGGAGTTTTGATTGCTGGTTCAAGCAAGGAAAAATGCAGATCAGACCAGTGCAGATTTCTACCATACATACCCATCTAGGAGTTCATAAATAACAGATATTCAAAGCTTGGATCCCCCTTAAGAAAAACCAAACAAACAAAAACACTGTATGGAAAAAGGGTTGAAAATGATCATTTATATGGTGAAGTTTTAGACCTTTACTAAAATCCCACTGAAACATAATTCTCTTTGAGGAGCTTCCATTATTCACAAAAGGTACAACATTAAAACGAAGCAGTGGATGTAATAAGCCAAGTATAGTGAACGTGTTGCAGGTGCAAAACGAAAAGACAAGAAGTATGTAACAGTTTTAAAAAATGTCTCTGCACCAACAAAACAGCCAAAATCTCAAAGTAGAAGGAACCAAAAAATGTCAAAGCAGGGAGAGAAAATAATAAAAAAAAAAGCTGGGTGCTTTGTGCAGATATTATTTTAATTGGAAAAGCTTTGCTATTTCTTCCAAGCCGTGGAATATGAAGAAGTCCTCACTATCCCAGGAAGTGAGAGATGGTGGAACAGCACAGGCACACCGACGCCCTCCCCTCCCCAGCTCTGCCTGAGCCGCTCAGAGAGTAAAATTGCCCATATAAGGCCATGGAAGATTTGAGGCATGACAAGCTCACAATCCCTGCTTCCTATCCAGCCTGCTCATTGGCTGCACTGTCTCTGTGGCACCATGACAAGCCCAGGGTGTGTGCTTAGCAAGAATAGACACAGCAGCATTAACAGCTAAACCCTTCATCTGCCAAATCAAAGACCATGGGATCATGGAAAGGCTATAACATGATCTAGCCTGATTACACAGAAGAAACAATGAATTATCTGCAGTTTCACATTTATAATATCCTGCCTGTAGTAATCTCTTACAGGCAATAAAAGGTGCCCTCCAATCAAAAAAATGTTGTAAAGTTATTTGTAAAAAATTACAAAAGCTGTGTTCCTTTATCCCTTTTTGTTCATTGGGTCTTAAGGTGGCCATACACGGGCAGATTTAAACTGCCGACTCAGCAACTTATCTGTCCCTGTATGAGGGCCCTCCAACAGGCCTATGGGACCAATATTTCGCCAAACATCCAGTCGGATTGAGGACAGCATCAGATCGTTTATGTGGCCCTTGCTCTAATACACACGTCAAACACAAGGCCCGCGGGCCAAATTCGGCCCGCCAGGCCTTGCAATGTGGCCCGCACCGTGACATAGGAGGCTTGTGATCTCGCCGGCCGTACTTGCTATCTATGTGCATGCGTAATAGATAGCAAGTACGGCCGGCTATGCCATAGTAACAAGTCACGCGAGATTCAGGAGGCGTGACCTATAGTCCGGCATCCGATGTGGTTGTGCGGGTGGCTCCTTCTCTCTTATGCCGGCGGCAACAGGCCTTTTTATAAGGTTGCGCCCGTGCGTATGACGTCACACGTCAGCGACGAGGCGCTGCCTTATAGTAGTGCCTGTTGCCGCGGCATAAGAGAGAAGGAGGCGCCGACATCACTGGTCTGTTGGGGGTACTTTCTGTGGGGGCAATTGGGGGCACTGTGCGGGCTGGCTACTGTCTATGGGGGGTACTGTGTATGAGGCAATTGGGGGTACTTTTTATGGGGGCAATTGGGGGTACTTCGTATGGGGGCATTGTGTGTGGAGGCTACTGTCTATGGGGGGTACTGTGTATGAGGCAATTGGGGGTACTGTTTATGGGGGCAATTGGGGGTACTTCGTATGGGGGCACTGTGTGTGGGGGCTACTGTCTATGGGGGGTACTGTATATGAGGCAATTGGGGGCACTGTGTGTGGGGGCTACTGTGTATGGAGGGTACTGTTTATGGGGGCAATTGGGGGTACTTTCTATAGGGGCACTGTGTGTGGGGTCTACTGTCTATGGGGGGGTACTGTGTTCAGTAAACCATTCGGCCCGCGATTTAGGCTGGATTTTAGATTTTGGCCCCTTCTCTGATTGAGTTCGACACCCCTGCTCTAATACCTGTAGCTTCTATTCCCTTTGTTGTAATTTGATCACTTGGCCCTAGGGCTAAAAGATCTAATTAGCCTGATATTGCCCAACTTAGGCGGGCATATCAGGAGAATGATCTGCTCGTTTTGTGGCCTTGCAAATAAGCAAATCCTATGGTCTATGGCCACCTTTACTCTTAAAACAATACAACAGGAGTCAGGTCTGCTCCATGTTTTTGCAAAACCATTGAAAATGTAAAATGAATGCTTATAGGGCAATTGCTAAGAATAACTATTTTTCAGTGTGAAAAAAAGCTTTTGGGCAGAGGATTCCTATTAAGGCTCACTAACAAAATCATATCCTGGCAGTCATATATAACTTGAAGCACACATCAATAGCCGCTTTAAAAGATATATTTTACTCTAAGCTTTTAATTATTTTTTCAACTCCTTTTCTATAAATACTACATGTAAAGTTTCCTTTAAAGGGGTGGTTCACCATTAAATTAACTTTTAGTATGTTATAGAATGTCCTGTTCCTAGCAACTTTGCAACTGATCTTCACCGTTTATTTTGTATAATTTAAGCAATTATCTTTTTATTCAGTCCCCCTCCTATTCATAATCCAGTCTCTCATTCAACCCACTGCCTGGTTGCTAAGGTAAACAACACCCTAGGAGAGCTGCTGAACAAAAAGCTGAATAACTGAAAAACCACAAAAAACACAATTACAAATTGTCTCAGGATATTACTCTTTAAATAATACTGGAAGTTAATTTATAACAACCCCTTTAATAAGCAAATAAGTTTTACTTGAGAACAACTGATCAAAACAGTGATATAAATGCTTTGTGTATAATACTAACAGAATATGTTGCATGCTGCACAGCAATGTTTCCAGCAACACAAGAACATTGGAAGAGTAAGTGAAGCTACTAAGTGAAGCAATATTCATGTCCTAAAACTGTACACCATATGGCAAGGAAATCCATATCAGAACAAAGAGAAATAACAGCTTTGGGACAGATTTGTCAAAACAGAGTTACAGAAGCTTCAGTTTCAAATAACAGCAGAAGTATATTTTAGCTCTAACGAATGCATAAAGTGGCAAACACAGAACCCAGCCTATAAGCTTGGATTCGTTTTCATAGTTTTTTTTTTTTTTTTTTAATACAGATAATCCAACTCCTAATTTGTATACATTTAAGTTAGCGCAAAATCAGCTGGACAATGCTTTAAAGTAGAACTAAACCCTAAAATGAAAAAAAAGGAGCCTAAAGTTTCAGAATCCATATAACAGTAATGATCCAGTGCTTCAAAGTTGTCACAGCATTTTGGATTTTGTAAGAAGTGTCAGTGACATGCTCAGTGTGCTCTGGGCAGCTATTGAGAAACTCAGCTTAAAGGAAAAAGAAAGTCAAAGTCACTTAGGGGTGCCAAAATGTTAGGCACCCCCAAGTGACTTTGACCACCTACCTTTTACCCTGAGCTGGTGCCCGTGAGGAGAGAACAGCACCAGCCCGGGGTAGCTGCCGGCGCTTACTTCTTCCTGACTCGCTGCGCGCGCATGCGCAGTAGAGTGAAAAGCCGAACTTAAACATTAAAGTCGGCTTTTCACTCTACTGCGCATGCGCCCACTGCTGGCATTTGCAGCAACGGAAGCAGGAAGCGCTCCTCTCCAGGTACCCCGGGCTGGTGCTGTTTTCTCCGAACGGGGGCACCAGCCCGGGGTACAAGGTAAGCGGTTAAAGTCACTTGGGGGTGCCTAAAATTTTGGCACCCCCAAGTGATTTTGCCTTTCGTTTTCCTTTAAGGGCTGTCGTAAATTAAACAGGATAGGATGTTGACCTCATATAAGCTGATGCTACACGACCGATTATTGCAAATTGCAGAGATTTCTGAGCTGCTACATAATGAGCATCTTAATGGTTTTTTTAGCCTTGTATTGGGACGTTTACATTCCATATACTCTGTATATCAGTGCCTAAGCTCAGGTAAGTGACGGCAGCACCGCGTTGCTGTAAATCAGCAGAAAAGATAGGGAGTTACTGGAGCATCAGATTCACAGATCTTCCCTGCGAAAGGGTTGTGTTTGCCTTGAGCTGACACAGAACCCAAAAATATAAATGTGCAGCATTTCTACCCTACTTTTTTGTTAAGCTTGTGTTTTCCTTTAAGAGAGTTTATCCCTGGATCAGCTATGCACTAGAGATTCAAATAACTAAAGCCAGGATTTGTTTTAGGATATGGCACAGTTTGCAGAATTTGGGTTAAGCTAAGTATCAGTTCCCTGTTTTCCATAGCTATACAGTCAAATGACATTATGCCCATGGTACAACAGGAATTATTCTTTGTATATGTGGGAATTTCATGTGCATGAGGCCACAGAACATTTCATGTTTGCGTTTCTGCATTTATATGTGTGCCCACTAGATGACACTTCTTCCAAACCCCACAGAGAACATATAAGCAATCATTTGAGTGTAACTGAAAAAAAGCTAAGGTGGCAAAGTTTGAAGCAATAATTTTCTATTCTTTATTATATACACATCTTCCACTATAAAGTCACACAGAGCAGAACCCAACAAATAGTATCATATGAACTGTGAAGGTAGGTGGGAATGAACCAGTAAAGTAGCCTTCCTGTTTGCACTCAGAGGTCATATAGCAAATATCTGCCAAGGAATGCAGAAATTTCCAGTATTGGGTAAGAGCTACATCCCTCACCTTTTATTAGACAACACTATTATTGTCCCCTTTAAAAGGAAAAGTAACACTAAACATTTTTAAGTAAAAAATCTATTCTACCCTGCCGCAATAATTGCCCTGTTTGATCGATCCTAGCTTGCCTCCTGCCTATACAGAAGGAAGGCTAGGATCGATCAGTCGATCACCGCATAGTGTATGCTTCCCCTGATACTTCCCCTGCATCGCCATATCGCCTTTCTTCAATGACTGGAAGCCAGGTTTTAACAGGTATTTTGTACTAAAGCATTCAAAATTATAAATGGTTTGCAGGATAGGGCAATTATTGGGGCAGGGTAGAATAGATTTTTTACTTAAAATTTTTTAGTGTTGCTTTTCCTTTAATATTTTCTTTTTAATCTTGTAACACTTCAGGTCAGTTGTGTATGGGTAGGAAATTTCCTGTCGTTCCCCTGAACCTATTCATGCTATTATGGTGCTTAACTTCCTTTTGGTCCCAACTTCCAAGTTTCACAGACTTCCTGCAATCCCAATCTTGCAGCAAAAGGAAGAGCCACAAGCCTTCAAACATTGCTTATATCCAGAAAACAAATTTAACTTAACACATGGAAAGATAAATTACCATTTGTAATCATCATATGATAATCATGGTTGTTAGATTGGATAAATTATAAGGTAATAATTACCTTTTGTAGAGGCAACACCAGAAAGGCCCCCCCACCACTTGCTTCAATAATTATGGCAACAAAGTTGGGGTTGACAGCACAGAAAGAGCTGTCCCAAGTAACACGTGAGACCCGTATATCATCGTAGCATTGGTCGTTCTTCAGAGCTTGCCCGAAGACGTGCCGGAACTTGCTTTGTCGCACCACGCGTCTCATTTTATCTATGAGTACATAAGCACAAATACCATAAATTAATACAATACTATACAGTTGATCAAAACACACTAATTGCATGAGGCAACACATATAATATAATATAATATAATATATATATACATATATACATACACACACACACATATACACACTGTTTAGAACTATTTCACTGATAAATTTGTTTTTGTAAGTAATTGTTTCTAGAATTTCCTAAACCTGACTGTCCCCTCTCAGCCTGTCAGTTATAGCGTCTAATGCTAACAGACACTGCTGTACAAATATGGCAGCCCCCTCATAGAGGAACATGGGTATTGTAAAAGCATAAGAAAGTACTTTAATTTTAGGGGTCAGTATCTCTTTAACATACATTTTGCCTATAGTCTTAGTAAAGAAATATGTATAGGTGATATTTTTTTCTTTCTTTCCCAAAAAAAAAAAAAAAAACACGACCCTACTTTCAAAAGTACTTTCTGCATTTTACATGGCACAGTTTGCAGAGTAGAAGGGTGTAAAATAAATTACCAGTCCACAGGTAAGCTCTATGTATAATGAGCTACTCCTTATCTCAAAGCCCACAAAGGCTGAAGTTTAGGATTTGTTTATAACAGTGCATATCATCTTGCTTTAAACAAATGTAAACAATTACAGAGGGAGAGAATTCAGTGAAAACAAAATATTTTTCTATTAGTGCATCAAAATAGTAAAATATTAAAAAAAAAACAAACAAACAGGCACTTTTCATTGCAAGTCCTATTTATTGTGCTCAAATTTAGCATTAAGGGATTTGCAACATTTTTTATGGCACTGAGAAAAAAAAAAAAAAACTTTACCCGAAAAGATCAAAAGTCAAAACTGTATATTAGATATATGTGGGCAGACTCACAGCGGAATCCATATTATATATATATATATATAAATATAAATATATATATATATATATTTATCGAAAATAATCATCTGTGGCCGTGTGTGTGTGTGTGTGTGTGTGTGTGTGTATACACACACATGCGCAAATATGATCTCATGTACTGTTCAGTTGTAACATCTTTCTGCATTTTCTAAGAATATGAAAAAAAAACATTTCTATACATCCCATATACTATTAATATTTTCCGTAAAAAAAAATAACACACTTAAAGCTGAAAACTACATTGGCTGGCAATGCATCCTGCCATTTCCCTACTGCACAAAAAAATTATAATACAAACAAAATGAGCATGCTTAAACAAAAAGAGCAATACCGTCAAGTATTTCTGTCTGGTAATAAACATCAGTCCTGAATTAGGTGCATCATTTCTGAATAGCCAACAATAAAGCATTGAGTTAATAAAAATAGGAAGAGCACCTTATTCCCTGCTACATCATTTCTGAATACTATGAATGTCTATGTTCCTACATTAATTAATACAGGCTTTATATCTCAATGGCATGGCTATATAAGGAGTACAGATGGGCTTTAGAATCAATATTTAACACAGCATTCTAGTCCTTATAAGGCTAAGCTATTCTATATAATATAGGATACACTGAGCTTCCAGACATTGTGCTATGTGTGCAAAAGCTTTCTGCATATATTTGCCTACTTGTAGCAGCACAGACCACCAGTCTTTACTTCCTATGGCCTTGGGCAGCATTAATACATGAACAGACACGAGGGGAAAAAAAAAACATGGAAACCAAAAGCCTAAAACTGCCTTGTGCACCACTGCCCTAAATATCCCACCTTATTACCACTACAATGACTACAAAAGAGTGCAGGTAATTCACATCTGTAGAGCAATTACCCCCACCTTGGTACAAGTAGGTCTACAGGAAATGTTATTTTCTGTTCTTAAACCAAATTCAATAGAAAATGCATCTATCTAAGCAACTTTTCCACTGGTCTTCATTATGGGGAGATGTATTATGCAGTGTAAAAAGAACAGTCACAAAACTCCCACACATCGCCATATTTACATGTATAATCGCCATACACACATAATTTTTTACAAGCTTTTTCTTATAGTGACTTCCACTGGAACACAAAGTCTGAAGCCACGTGAAAAATAAAATTTGCTTTTTTTTATGCCATTTCTTCAGCAAATTTCTTTTTACACAGCATATTAAATAGGCCCCTATATGTTCTCAGCTATTAGGCTAGTACAGTCCATTCTGCTTCCATTTGCCTGCCAATGCATTCCCAGGGTGGATATCAGTTTAGATACCAGTTCATTCTGTTCTGTGTGCACAGTGACAGGCAAATAAAAGCAGAGTGAATGGCGCAAGGCAGAAATGGAAGGGCTGTGTTCTACAAGCCTTAGCATTTCTATTCTGCTTCTTTCCAGACCAACTGCAATTTGCCCTAGGGTATTGCTTTCCTGCATAGTGCATCATCATCAAACTTCGTTTTGGATACACCAGAACAAGTTGGGACAGAAAAGTTTAAGCATTGCTATTTGATACTACGCAAGCAGCTCCCAAGAATTTAACACAAACATGCACTCATGGACAAATGAGTACTCTGAGGTGCTATTCAGGTGCTTAAAGAGCTGCTAGCATATCCTGCTCAGGATCCAGAAATGTTCTGCTTGGGCTATGCATTGTCCCAGTCATTCTTGAAAGTCTCAAACTACTTCAAAAGGCTATGGCTAAAGGTACTATGCTTTGGGGGATACAAAACAGAATGAACTGTTTTTATCAGCATAACTGCTACAATAAACACACATGGGTTGTGGCATGATTCCAAGGCTAATTAAAGGGAAGTAACATTAAAGCAGAAAAGAAACTTACTCAAAAGAGGAATTTTAAAATTGAAGATTAAGTAAACATCATCTACATAAAATAAGAACATAAATCTTATTTTAGATGATCAGAAAAATCTAATGCCATATGCTATTCTGCAAAGGAAGCCATACTCATATGCCTAAAATTTGTTTCAGGGTGCTGCCGGCTGGTTATTCTGACAAACATTATATGTCATTTTATTAATCAGTGCCCTCTAGTGGGAAAAATAGCAGCTTATGTGCATGGTAAAAGTGTTTGAACCAAGACTAAAAGGTGGCCATACAAGGAAAGATCCGCAGATCTTCACCTAAGGGTGGGCAATATCAGGCTTATATGGTCGTTTGGCCCTGGGCCGAAATTATTGAATTAGAACAGCAGGTATAAGCGCCGTCAGGGGAATCAGACAGAAAAATCAAACCTGCCCGATTTCAGGCCAGATGTTAGTCGGGCAGGTCCATTGTTCGTGCCCATACAAGGGCAGATAAGCTGCTGAATCAGTCTAAAGGGCCAATATCGGCAGCTAGAATCGACCCATGTATGGCCACCTTAATGCCCAACTGGGTGATTTCTCAACCTGCAGGGTGCAGGCACCAAAGAAATGAGATACAAGCGGAGGGGCAGTTTCTTGGCCTGTGCTTAAACACACTTTAGTAACAGCACCATGTTGCAGCTGGCCTTACACGTAAACGATTTCAGTGCGATACCACAAAATCGACGAATTATCATAAGGTTGGTGTGCACCAAATGATCGTACACCATCCTATCTACTGACATTGGCCAGAAAATTGATCTGACCGGTTTAAAATTTTTCTTCTTTAAATGGTGAAATTTGTCTATTAATAAGATGGACGGATTTTGATGGCTTAACAAATTGGAAACTGCACATGTACCGGCCATTCATTCTTTGGCACGAACATTCATTTCAATAAATTACAGCAGTATATATTGTGATCCATTACAAACATATACAATTTATATATTTTTTTTTTTTTCAAATGTTGTACAACAACCAAAAATTGAAAGAGGAAACTGTCCAATACAACATACATTGTCTTTTAAATCATTCATAGCACATTACAAAATTGTTTGCAGGACCAAGTACAGCTTGAAAAGATGTATACAAAATTATATGCATCAAATCCTCTTCCAGTTTGGGCCTCAACTAGACAATATCACTTAAAATGGTCGTTTTCATTGATGGCCAAATCGTACTTTTAAATAATCGATAAGCTCAGCAGTATGATAAAGAAATATTTGTTTACAAATCTACACATATATGGGCACTTGAAGTCTCCTTTAACATCAAACTATCCTTTTTGTGTTTAGCCTGAAAAGGTTTACACAACTTCTACCATTTTCTATCATTACACAGTATTAGGTTTCTATAAGTGGCAACAATAAAAACATCTTTACAGTGAAAGAAATAATAATGGACCAGATGTATGTACAACTTTCCTGTAACTGGTACTGTTGTACCAATAGTATTCGTACAGAAAGTATAATTTCAATTTGGAAGGCAGTATAAATAGGTGCTCTTTGTTCAGTATTGCCAATTAACAGCACACAAAAGGTCCAGGACAACTAACAAGTAGAAGTCTCAGTAGTGAGCAGCTTATATATACCCAACACTCTCCTATTCAGTGGCTGAGAGCATGTCAATGAATGTGAGGGACAGTAAATGTATGGCAATGGCCACCAACTTCCCTCTAAACTAATCTAAATTTTCACCGGACTGTCCCAGGTCTACCTCCATCATGCCACTGACACACCCTTTTGTCACCGCCCTGCCCCTCATAGTTCTGCCCTCCTACCCCCCACCCCCCATATAGATGCACCTGTAACTATTTATAAAAATATGACAACCCTCATAAGCGATTTTTAACCCTACACATAGACAAACATATGTATTTTAGGAGCAAGGACAGAAAATTGCATAAGCTATTGCTTTATGCGTATTGGTATGGATGCGAGGACCAGAAACAAATTTTTACCAATACTGCTGCTTTATCAGCAAGTTTCAGTTGTCTTCATTATTCTACCTTGTGGTTCCTTCAGCTAGATTCTCTTCTTCATTCTCTGGACTTCCTGTACTATGTGGAAGGCACTGCTAGGAAGACAGGATTTAGATCTGTCAGAATTTCCACCGGCAATTCACTTTATTGCCAGTGGAAAGGCTTTATGGGGGCCCATCAGCCTTAGGCACACTACAAACAGAAAACTTTGATAGTAAACACTGAAAAACACTAAAGAGCAAGTAAAAATTTCTAGTGACATTGTAATTAGAGGTCACTCTGAGAATTATATAAAATAGCTAGCTAAAGGTCATAAACATCTGGCCTGCATTCATACCTATGATAAAGGTTATCATTCATATTGACACTGCTCCTGAAGGAAGGGATCTGTGTTTTTTGCAAGTGAAGAAATCACCCATTGACATAATTCTGAATTAAACTGGTACTCAGTGCCTTATTACAAAGAAGGGTTAAATGTCACATAATGCATTTTCTCTGCTAGTGGAGTAAACACAGCACCTCCTACCCATGTAGGAAAAAGCATGAAAGGTGTCTCTTTTATGTCTGTTAGTACTCACACAGGGTGGTATCTGTGTCATTGGCTGGATCTGCATTTTGCCACTGCAGGAGAAAAGGAATCTACCGAAGATGATGCATTACTTGCTTTGATTTTGAAGACAAAGCAGAATCAATTTTGCAAACTTATCATAGTAAATAATACCAAATGGTATATTCTGTAATGGTTGCCTGCTCTACTTTTGCCAGCTAGATATTATATTTGCAGTATGTACATCCATCTTTAATGACACGTATGAAATCTGTAAGGATAGCTGGGAACATGGAAAACATCCATGACATTTTCAAGTAAGAAACCAACTAGAGCTTCCAAGTCATCATCAGAAGGAAATTGAGTGTTTTTTTAGCAACGTTTGGCCTAACAAAAAAACAAAACAAAAAAAAAAAAAACTGCTTCCCGTGTACCGAATCACCAGTACTGGCATTTTCAGGCGCATCACATTTAAGTAAACAAAACAGGAGCAATAAGGACCAAGGAGGTAGGGACCAAAATACAAATAAAGGAAAAAGCAGTGAATTCCAAGGTTAGCAATGACATATTTGTAAGATGCTGTAAGCTCGCTCTCCCCTTGCATGCCATGAGGCACTCAGACAAACCCTAACAGACCTCCTTTTGCAGTTTGCAAGCTTGAAATGAGCGCACAGGCTTTAAGTTATAATGAACTGGTCCCACTGGAAATCAATGGCAGATGAGATGTGTTTCCATATAGTTTCAGTCATAAATGGTTAATTAGGGTGCATTGTTTTACCGTGCTGGTTGACAGTTAAAGGGCACCCGTCATACCAATATTGTTACCCCCACTGAAGCAGATATGGGGAAGAATAAATGCAGTTGGGGAAAACATACTATTTTGTAAAGAAGCAGTCTGCAGGTGGAGATTAGCCAATGCTCTCCCCTCCACTCTGTCTCTGTACAGACAGGTACGGCATCAACCTGTGTGTAGACACATGGAGCTAAACTATGCATTTTCTCGCCAACGTTCTCGCCACACATAGGCCAACATTGCACCTGTCAGTGCAAAGACATGGCGAAGCAGGGAGCACATCTGCATTTTCTCTGCAGGAAAAAGAGAAGCCAAGCTGTATCTCTCATGTGACATTAGCCTAAAGAGGTGTACAAACAGTACAGTAATATACATTTTTACATATCTGTATCCAGAATTGTAAAGTCAACAGAATAACAACAATCCAGGATACAAAGAGCTTACAACTAAAATCAGATGGTTACTTGCAAACCAGCATTTTCCTTGGCTAATATGTTACAATTTTAGCCAAGAACATCCTCCAACCAAGTACACAACCGAAAAAGTATGCTTCGGTGTCAGACTGTCAGTACATGCACATCCAGCAAAAACAACCCTAAACAAGGAGGATGGGTATTTTATAACTCAGTACAGGTGTGGGACCTGTTATCCAGAATGTCCGGGACCTGGGGTTTTCCGGATAAGGGATCTTTCTGTAATCTGGATCTCCATAACTTAAGTCTAATAAAAATCATTTAAATATTAAATAAACCTAATGGGCTTGTTTTCCTTCCAATAAGGGGTAATTATATCTTAGTTAGGATCAAGTACAAGGTACTGTTTTATTATAACAGAGAAAAACAAAATCATTTTTAAAAATTTGAATTATTTGCTTATAATGGAGACTATGGCAGATGGCCTTTCCGTAATTCAGAACTTTCGGGATAGCGGGCTTCTGGATAAGGGATCCCATACCTGTAATAATCTTTCAAAGGTAAGTTAGCATAAAACCACACCAGACAGTGCTTCCATAAATACTAAATGCCCTTACCTATGTTACGTTTGCCTTTACAGTCTATTAGTAATGGGCAGTAAAATCAGTTTCCAAGGTGTGGCCAGCATGTTTGCATTGTAGAAGATCAATAAATACTAGATACACTACAATTAATCATCTAATGAGCCTGACTGCACTAAGGGTTGCAATTTAAAGTGCCACAATTATTTTCTTCATTTGCATACATCTAAATGGAAATACAAAGGGAGCAGGTCTAAGTCGGCATAGGCTGGTTTACACGGGAAGGAAAGCATTATAAAATTCATGGGACAGATTATTTTATAAAACAGACAAAGAACACCTAAAATGCACCTTTTTTACCCCTGTTTCTCCATGCTGTGAATGCCACCATGCTGGGGCTGTGCTACAAGTTTTTCTCCTCTGATAACCAAACCCTGTGGGAAAAGTACAGAAAGCAATGCAAAGGCCAACCTGCATCTTTTAGTCACCTGGTTTACAAAGCTGCTATGTTCCACCCATGTTACAAAAATGCACATAAATATCTCATCTCACAATTCACACAATAAAGGTAACTGAAAGTACACATATTTATGGCTTAATAAAAACAAACAAATGCTGTCACCTCAGTATATATATATACTATATACTATGCTTAAAGAACATGAAAATGCAGAATCACTGTGATTCTAGTTACTAACTTGAGACTACAGTGATTAGAATTTAAAATGCACTAGCCAGTGGCAGTTCTCTGCTCTGCCATATACTTCTAGTGCCCTGACATTCTCTACACGGCTCTGGGAAAGCACATGCACAGCACTGAAATTCCATGCAAGCACAGAAAATGTTGGTGAACCTGAAGAGTATGGTGGTGTGATTGTGGTCACTAGCATTAGGCCCCAAGCCAGTGCCCTTGTTTCAGAAATCAATGACCAAAGGTGTGAAGTTAAAGGACTACAATCACTGAGGGGGAATCAAACAACTTGGAACCTCCCAGTGAGTCTATATTTCCTTGTCCTTTCAAGGATAATAGCTAACACCAGGTGTTGTGAAAAAACATTCATGGTGTCTGTTCTTGACTAAAAATGTGGTCGCTACATGTACACACAGTGACAGGCTGTTGCAATAAAAGATAATGGAAGGTGCCATGGCAGTCTCTCAAACCACTGGGGAAACCGTTTGTTTGCCATAAAGGCATAGATATTGATGTCAGACACTAGGCTTTGTGTGTTGATCAAGGAACTGAAAAAAAATTATTAACAATGTTCAAACCCAAAATCCTGCTGCTGTCCGTGTGTGTGTGCATGGCCTAAGACCATTCTTTTCTATGATGACACTTGCAAGACACCGGTCTTCTTCATGTTATTGATTCATTGTTCTATATACCAAATGATCTAACGCACAATTATGTTGAACTGGTTGAAACTAAGCTTCTTGTGGGCTGAGTGACTGTGAAGCAGCGATTTTACAATATATTTTAATTACTAACAAGAAATATTAAATAATATTAAACTGAATGGGAACTTTCAAAGCCACCCTATTAACTTAAGCTGAGAATTCTTAGCCTGTGCTGTCAGATGAAATTTTCCGACAACAAAATTATTTAAGTATTCCAGTTCATCTTACAAGGTAGCTTCTTGCGGTTTTTGTATTTCTGAATCCAAAATTCCAATTGATTTTTTTTTTTTTTAACAGTTTTAACAGGCCATACCCAACTTAAAATAGAGCTGTACAGATTTTCCTGCTCAGTAGCCACATATTAGCAGTCTGCATGTAGTCTACACAGTTTATTGCAGCTTTCCCTTTGCTGCTTGGCATAGCTAAAGATTCCCCATAACAAAACTACATGAATATTTTACAGTTGTAAATTTTTGAGAATATACTTTAATTGATTTTTGTTATATGAAGACTTAGACATAGGGTATTTTTGTCTATGTTTAGGTCTTCGCATAACAAATACCCACATGACCATTACTGATGAAAGTAATAATAAAAGCACCTTGTTGTTTTAAGCCTCAAGCTGGCCATACACTGGCTGGCCTCCAAGGTATTTGAACTATTGGTTCACAGACCAAACAGACTGTTAGCTATCCACAGTTCAAACAGCATTGTTCTGTTTTTCAAACCAATTGCCCAACCAAGCAAATTTAATAGGGCGTGAGGAGGAGTTGTGGTTCCTCTCTGAACCATCCATCTGCTGAAATGGTGCTTTGGCAGAAAAAAATTATAGGTGATGGTTTGCTGACCCAAGCCTGATGCATGGGGCCTGTCCTATGCACTGAGATGGTAACTCCTTCCAAATTATGCTGCACCACCTCTTAAATACTCTGTAAGCAGAGGCAATGCCCTAAAAACTATACACACGTATGGTGGATCATGCCTAACCTGGTAACCAATTATCAGAAGAGTCATTACCTGACATGACCCTGAGGAAGCTGTGTAGGAGGTGAAACACAAAAGAGGCTGGGGTAGATGTACTGTGAAGAGGTCTAGCCTCCAAAGCTCCCAAAGTTTAGTAGGCGGGTTACTGTCTGGGGATTCTACCAGGGGGCTGATGGAGGTATAAAACCAACAGACAGTGAAGTAAACTGTACTGATCCTCTTGTGGGGGTGCTGATCCCCTGAGGGACATTACACCATTCTTTTAATTTCTGTGTGTTGGGCTAAACAATATCTGCCAGAAAAAGCGAACTGTAAAAACTACAGATTTAAAAAAAAAAAAAAAAAATAAATCTTTATTTTGCATGTTATGCCTCTCTTCAGCCTGCCATTTACTGCCAGATTAGGGTTATTTCTAGCAACTAGATAACAAAAAACATCAAACTGAGGACTCAATTAGTTCAAATACAATACTAATGAGGCGCAGAACTAAAGCTGTAATTAAAATAAATTTTAAAAAAACGTAGAAAGGAAGACCAAATCTATCAGTATTTGCATAAAGCTGCATTTACAAATTTTAAGAGTGCCCCTCATCAACCGACAATGTGGTATCAAGGTATATTACTTTTATGTGAAAGCTTCTAATCACAGAGCAGTCACATGATGCTAAAAGGAAAGTGCAGGAAAGGGAACTAGTATAAAGAGAAATGACGGATGGGTGAAAGAGCAAGAGAAGGAGGTGCTTAACAGATGGAAAGAGTAATGAAGACAGACAGAAGCAATCCATAGTATCTTCTGTTTCCCTAAGAATAACATTGCACCTTTAATGAGTAAAACCCATCTATAAAAGAACTGTGGGATTGCAGCCAACAAATGTATTTGTGCTCCAAAGCACAAACCCCCACATGCCTCCCACTTGTATGTGTATGGATAAAGGCAGTTTGCTGTAGACCACTGTGTTCTGAATAAAATGTTTTACAAATTCCATATTAATGAATTTCCCTAATTCCCCACCTCCTTTCACTCCCTACAAAAGGCAGAGGAGACAGAAGGAAGTCTCCTCCAGGGCGAAATAATTTCTTTAAGTCACATAGCTTAAGAAGAATATATGAAGGGGGAGAGTGGAAGAGAAACAACAGAGGGAATTCATACAGCAGCTGCCCTCCTGTATCTGTATGTGCATCCTTCACCCAGACAGCACTGATATGGCCATTCATTTCTAACATAACATGGCATCTCCCCCTCCCAGCTAATCAATGTAAAGGACAAACCAGAAAAGGAAAACTGTACTATGAAACCAGTGCAAAGGGTTACCATCTCTTTTCTAACAGCACCAGAGGTAATATACTGGCCCCATGCCAGCTATATTTGAAGTTAACATGGGCTTTGATAGTGGAAGAAATGACACAGCGAGTATCCCTCACAGAGAGCAATGCAGTACAGTATGCAATTAAGAGGTGATAAGCAACAAAGCCATAAAACACACCCAAGTTAGACAGTGTTTATACAGACTTTTTAGAGTTATTTGTGGTTATTTATCAAACTTCTAACACACCCTACATGTAGAGCACCAGTACTGCCACACACCCTGCCAATTGCCATATATATGAAAGAGTAACAGCAGGTATACACTGGATAAGTAGTACTAATACAAGCATTAAAAGCCCATTCCAAAATGATCAATATGAAGCACCAAAAAAGCAAATGCCAAACCATCAGCAACATTAAACTAGCTTGGCCTTTTTTGCACAGGGCACTTTAAAAATGTGTGTCAGGTGGATGCAACCAACTAGTGATGTGGTTGCCCCTCGAGTTAGGGTTGAAATTTGGATAACCATTGCAGGTTCAGGTTGGGTGCTTGTCACACTGGGGAAGTACACTCTTCCTCTGCTCCCAAAGTTTCTCTGTCTTGAAACCTAAGGCGCACACAGGAGTTGTGTATAGCATGGAAAGACACTGGTACAGTTTGGGCATGGGTCCTACAATGGCAACATTTTGCGGGTTAGGATAAGGTGCGCTTTAAGGTTTCACAGGTTAGGGACGGTGCGGGTGGACATCGCTGAAACCTTCCCCACTGGCCATCCAAAATGAAAAGAATTTAGTGGGAATGTATAAACTGTCTAAAAAACATTCAGTATTGATAAACAAAAACGGAATGTTTAATATTCTCTACATCAAGCCATAATTATCCAAATAGTGCACAGATTTTTGTAAAAGAAATCTACTGTACTGCTTGCTCTGTGGCTACAAATGAAATATGCATGGACTCCAATAAAACACTACCTCTAGTGGGTAAAAAGCCATAAAAACCATACAACTAAATGTTAAAACATCAGTGAAAGACATGGGGTCTGCACTCTCCATTCAAGAAATAGCTTTCACACAGCATATTACTTACCCTTAACCAGCAATCATGGCAGAGCAGAGTCGGCCACACCATAAGGCACAGCCTTTCAGTGAGGAAACTGGATGGCAAACAAGGGTTAAAAGCAAGGAATGACAAATGCTCACAGCCATGATCAGTCAATAACCGGCTAATGGGCAATAAGGGTCATTTACGAGAAAGCCCTGTAATGTCATTCTCAACCCTTAGCTTCCTGCAACGTAGGCACTCTTACCAGCAAGGGATTTCTATAGTTCCATTATTGATCCCCCACCCCAAATTTACCCACTGGCACCTACTCACTCTTACCCTGCCCAATTAAGCGAACAGATGGGTTAATATTATACAGCCAGATTCACACAGATACCTTATAAGTGGCACTCTATTATTCCTACAGCGAGCCCTCCTGCTCCATTGCCATTCTTTATTCCCATCAGCCCAGCCCGGCCGCACTGCAGGCCCGTCACCGAATCACTTCTCCACAATGAATTCCAATTAACACATATCATGGGTCCTGCTGCACTTACACCAGACCATGCCACTGCTACGGAAACGGCAAAGGCTGGGCTTACTCACCAAGAATGGGCAAAAGGGCAACCTACAGCAATGTAATCGTGACTGCACTGCCACACGTGGATTCTGGGAGTTGTAGTGCAAAAACAGCTGGAGAGTCGCAGCTGCAGATCCAGGGTTAATTATACTGCGCTGGCACATGAAATCAAGTGATCACTCCATACCTGACTCAATGATCTCTTCTTGGTGCCCTCCTTTGGAGTGGCTCGTATATGCCGGGAGTGGGTCCTTGTCGTCTTTCTGACTGGGTTGAGGGAAGAGGCACTCACACTTCACCCTTCCCGCACTCAAAATGTACCACTCACACCAGCGCTACCTCGCAGCCGGAAGCGCAACTAGGGCCCCACCTCCCTCCCGCCGCTTCTGACTGACGTAGCTAGAAGCCAATGGGCGAGCGAACGGGCTGCACCCAGAGCCGAAACTATTTTACTATCACTCCGCTTGGTGAGTAGCCCAATAGGGAGGGAACGCAAAGTAGTTCCATACATGCTGAGGCGTATTAATATGTATTGTAGACCTAAATACTGCGGTGATTTTGTTTCGCGCATGTATCGTTAGCGAAATATTAAGAATGTATTTGATATGATTAAAATTAACAATAGCATTTGACGTTATTGAAGTTCTCAAGTGCTCCTATATGTGTACACAAAGTATGTACTTAGGTTCATTCCAATATGTGGTGCAATAATTGTTGGGAACCGCCCTTATACCCCAAGTGAGGTAATAAATACTGCAGGCATACTTCTATAGAAACAATATTATGAAAGGCACTAATTTTCACCCAAATACTCAACCTAGTTGGCCTTCACTCAGGCCTTTAAAGACTATGTGGGAAAATTAGTGCTCCTACTACCACCCTTATGGCCCTCAGGCTGGGCTTAGTAATTGCCACTGGCTCCATTTTACATACTGTGCCAGAATGAACCCTGCTTAAAATAATACATGATAAAAGATATTTTTCATTAATTTGGAGCCTTTGCTTGATCTTTTTTACATTGGTAAAAACAACATTCTATTGACTTTAGCAACAGTATCAGGTTGGCAAGCTACCATTATGAAGATAGAGCAGACACTTTTGCATCTTATTACCTACATTACCTTATCCATGGTAATTTCCCACATACATTATTTCTTTATGGCATACATTCTCTGAAGAATCTCCTTCACAAGAATTGTATGGGGAAAATACACTAGTGAATACACCAGTCTTTAATCTGGACAGGCTCCATGCATAGTTACATTCTTGGTATAAAATAGTTAACTTGCAGTTTTATTTTATATATTATTAGCCACACAATACTTAGTTAGCCTACAGATGACATAAACGCATAAACACAATGTATTATCTCGAATTGCATATTAGGACTACCCAACGCCACCAAAAAGTATTCAACCTATGGGCCCAAGCAAGTCCACCCCCTTTTAAGAGTGACATTTAATACTGACATAAGGGGTCAGCTCCAAAGGGGTTGTCCACTTTTGAGTTAACTTTTAGCATAATGTAGAGAGTAATATTTTGAGACAATTTGCAATTGGTCTTCATTTTTTTATTATTTGTAGTTTTTCAGTTATTTCCGTTTTTGTTCAGCAGCTCTCCAGCTTGGAGTTTCAGCAGCTATTTGGTTGCTAGAATCCAATTACCTTAGCAACCAGGGTGTGGTTTTAATAAAATACTGATATATGAATAGCAGAAGACCTGAATAGAAAAATAAGTAATGTAAAGTAAATGTAGATTCACAGAGCAATAGTTTTCTGGCTCAGGGGTCAGTGACCCCCATATGAAAGCTGCAAAGAGTTAGAAGAAGGCAAATAATTCAAAAACTATTAAAAACAAATTATTAGGACTAATTAAACAGTTGCTTAGAATTGGACTTTCTGTAACATACTGAAAGTTAAGTCAAAGGTGAATCACCCTTTAATTTCTGCAGAGTGTTATATGTAGCTTGGAACTGAAGGCATTTCACTATTATTAAACCAATTTCATACCTAAAAGAGGCGTTGTTGTAGGGGACTTACATTATTAGACTGTAAGCTCTAAGGGACGGGGACCTCCTTATTACTGTGTCTCATGGCATGTAATCTGTGTATTTTTACGTATTCGTTGTTTTTATTATATTAATACAATACTATATTTGTGTGTATTGTAGGATTATACAGTGTTGTGTATGTTTGTAGCCCTTTATAAAGTAAAGGTTCCCATACACCTTCAGATCCGCTCACTTGGCAATGTCGCCAAGCGAGCGGATCTTCTCCTGATATCCCCCACCTTCGGGTGGGCAATATCGTGAGAATCCAGGCTAATTCGATCATTTGGCCCTGTTTGTTCCATTTGACATAAGTTTAAGCACTCAGTTATTCAGTATTCTTGGAAATTCTAACAAGCTGCCGTGTTCAGGGAATTAGAAAAAGGACCAAGAGGATGTTATAAAGCAGGCTGGACAGCTTAAGCTCAGGAAGAGCATGCATAAAAACAGCCAAAACATAGGCCAGGGCAGATAGATGGAAAAGACAGTATCAATAGCAAATTTCAAGAGAGAGAGAGAGCTAATACATCAGAGTAGACTAACCAGGGACACTATAAATGACCTATTAACACGGAAGGGGTCAGCAAACTTGCAATGTGAGGTTACACAATTTCCTGCATCAATATGCAAGCCTTTGTGTATTGCTAAGAAAGTACAACAAGGAAGGACGTCCACTGTAGTGTACTTCCCTTATGCTTGTGTGGTGGCAGTCCCTCTTTAACCACTACATTTAAAGGAACAAAAATATATTTATGCCTAAACTATATAAAAGGAGTATTTTTTGAAAACAAAAATGTATGGGGTGTTTTTTAATAATAAAAAGTACACCATAATCATGACAGAATTTCTTTAAAAATGCCTGCACTTCAGTTTTGTGGGGGTTTCTCGCCCACAAAAAGTCACGTATATGTTTGGCAAACTGGAACCCTTAGCTTGTAAAAAAGCCTACCAAAGTAAATGGGAAAATCCAGGTGCTCCAACCTCTTGCATAGGTGCTGTTCCTTTAAATTTTTCAAAGATGTATAGTCTCCTCCCCCTTTTTCTAAATTATCTAATCATCTTGTTATCAATTGGTGTTCAGCCTTTAAAATACTGATGTTGTTGTATGTACATTTAAGCCTATGATGAAGTGTCAGACAGACACAAAACTCGTCAGGCTATTTTGAGATGAATATATAATAAAAATGTTTTCTTTTTAATTATTGGAATGGCCTGTTTTTGGATTACCAGAGCGCCCTTCCTCATTTTTTTCTTGCTCTGATGCTTTATCGCCCACAATCATACATATTATTTTATTATTTATAGCTCTACAAAAAACAGTGGCACTTGATACAGCAGATAAATTGGTTTGTTATGAGGAAGCCACTACTACGTAATAAAATAAGGACTTTTCTCTCACAGATAACATTTATATATATACATATATATATAGGAACAAACGGAGCACACCCTAAAAAAGATCAAAAGCGCTGGGTGCTGGCAAAAGTAGTAATGAAGAAGCAGAGGGCCGCACACACAGGGACTTTGCAAAAAGATGAAGTACCATCAGTGCTCGAAACGTTGGATCTTTTTCAATAAATACTTTATCTTTTTGCAAATATATATACCAGACAGAAATAACTAGTATGTCAGTCAGTTGTGGTATTACCGTTTCTTGCCTGTTATTTATCCAATAATATCTACACAGTCTGCAAAAAATGCATAAAATATGGATCAGAAATAAAATACAAAGAAGTGCAGGACATGATCAACTGCTCTGTTAATAATAATACTGATATTGCAATTATAAGACCTTTCCATAAAATATATGATAAAAATGAAAATTAAATGACTTGACATTTATGGACGGTAACTGCATTACTGAGGAAATTGTGTCTGATAAGTCATCTGAATGGAAAGCCAAACAAAGTATAGTCTTTCTGAAATCAAAACAAACAAGGATGTTGCTGACAATTTTTTTTTTAATTCACTTTTTCATACAATTTCTAGCCATGCTTTTTTTGTTTGATTTAAGACACCCGTTGCTTTTCTATTAACAGCATTGATTTTTTTCCCATCACAATAATATTTATTACAGGCATTTTCAGCCTAAAGCTCTCTAGCTGTTGCTCAACAAGGCTGGTCTAGTGAGACAATCTCTGCTGGAAAGGAACACTGTCCCTTTATTTTAACAGATCTAAATATATCTAAATATAAAAGCCCCTTTTATTTTCTTAAATATCCTAGGTGGAACTTTTTTTTCAGATAGCGTTACCAGTATCAGACCTGTTATCCAGAATGCTCCTGACTTGGGGTAGGTTTGCCACCTCTCTGGTTTTGACCTAGACAGTCCGGTTTTTGGAAGGGCTGCTCGGGTCAGAACCTCCTGCCTGGTTTCCCAAATTAAGAAAACCGGCCATTGACACAGCGATCAGTCCCGTGATGTCACAGCCCCACCTCCTCCCCACCCCCGTGGCATCACCCGCCCTCTGCCTGGCTAAGAAATCTGGCAGAGGTGGCAACCCTAACTTGGGGCTTTAAGGATAAGGGATCTTTCTGTAATATGAATCACAATACCTTACGTCTGCTAAGAATCCACTTAAAGGAAAACTATTCCCCTGAATAATCTAAATCTCTATAAATATAAATTGCATAAACAAGCTCATATGTAAAACCCTGCTTCATCTAAATAACCCATTTTCGTAAAAATATACTTTTTTAGTAGTATGTGTTGTTGGGTATTCCTAAATCGAAAATTGGCATTTTAAGAATTAAGGGCCACCTGGCATCATAGTGCACGCCTCCTTGGATTCACAGTGATTTCTGAGGGAGCACACAGCCCATCACTAAAGAAAGGATGTAAAAGGGTAATAATTACTGATATATATGTATATATCAAACATAATATAAACTATCTGTTGTTCATTTTGGGGGTATAGTTTTTTCTTTACTTAACTCTAAACGTCTTACAAATTGACAAAACAAAGCAAATGCTAGCAATAAAAGGCATTAAGGAGAGGAAATGATTGGAGAGAGGAGTGGTATAACTCCTACTAGTATTTAAACACAATCCCAAATCTCTGGAAATTTTCACTGCTCTTTATTCACTCATTTTACAAGTAAGCAGGTGGCTGGGGAGCTTCCCTCTGGTGAACCGTTTTTGATAAATATGGGTCATTGTATAACTGTTGCAGCCCCCTCCTTCTAAAAAAAACAATTTGTGGCATGCAATGAAATGTGCAGGTCATCTGTGCTTGCACCCCCAATAAAGTGGCAGGAGCAAAAAATGTCCAAACCAATCTGTAAGGTTGTTTCTAAAATATGTAATGCATCACAACATCCCTTTTTTGGTGTTGTCCAGAAGATGGAGCTAAGCAGTTGAATTTTTTTATGTGGCAGTGTATAGTAGCCGGCATCCAAATTTAACTGCTTTATCTACTACAGAATTATACCTAATCAACTGGACCTGCTAGACTTTCTTGGGAAAAAAAAATCACAGCAAGTCCAGTTGATTTGACTAATTTCTACAGCTATACCATGACCTGGATGGATGAGAACCTGCACAGACTTTATCTAATGCCTACTTTCCTTATAGCAATTTTTTGTTTTTGTGACAAAAATTGCATTATATATATATATAATTTAGTTTAGTGTTTTACACATTCTTTAGATGTTGTGCTCCGTTCTTTATTGAATGCCCAGGTTAAAAAGAGACCAGTTATTCCCTTACCTCTTGATGATTTGCAAGGGATGTAATTTTTGTTGGAAGTGTTGGAGCTCTCAAAGGCTTTTCTAGCATCTGCCACCGAAAGGATCTTTTCTTCTTCATCAACTCCCTTACTGCAGCTTTTACATTGAACTGTAACTCCCACTTTTAACTGCTGGGAGCAGACCCCCCTGGCAGTCGCTGCTGCATAGTGATCGGTAGGTGTGTCTTGTTGAGGGTCTGCTGCACCATCAGATACATACATGAGATCTTTGTCCCAGACAGTTGGCACATGATTTATTCTATTACAACTGACACTGCTAAATGTTTTATTATCTATGGCAGTGTCATGTATACCACTGCTGTCTACTATATCCCTGTTTAACATATTAACATACTGATTTTGGCACAAGTTCTCATGTTCCCATGCATTCAAATGAGCAATGCTTACAGTCGCCTTATCTTCAGTCCCCTGGAACTGGAAATTATCCTGCAAACTTAATCTGGACACCTGCCTGTTTTCCGTTTCTGAAGCAGAGCGAGTCAGTTTCCTACAAGTGCCTTGAAGGTATGTGGCTAGATTCTCACTTTCAGCTCTTTGGTAAAGTTTCACTTTTCTTATTGTTCTGCTGACCCCTGTCCCTGCTTTTTCATTATCTTTTTGGGGTGTCAAAGGTTCCCATATGTTCTCACTAAGAACAGCATTTGAGTAGCCATTTCCTTGAGTCCATATTCTTGATTCATCTTCTTCCATTCTGTATAATATCACATTCACATCTCTGGCCACAGTGTCAGTGTCTACTTTCTTGTCCAAACTGCTCTCCATCATCATAGGTTTTTCATTGTTCTTTATCTCCTAAGAAATTAAGATCCATAAATTCCTCTTCATTTCACTTTATTGTGTGGGATATCCCAGATTTATCAGTGCAGCACAATTTACCTTGCATTCATTTGGCTTCAGCGTACAGTTGAAAGATTGGATTTTTTTTTACCTTATAATGTTCCAAGAGTTTATGAAAGTCCTATTTTGTCTGTAAAGAATCACACCAGCATTCTCTGTGTCGTCTGGGGCCTGAAGCAAGCAGTCAACCTTTATTCCCAGAACTGCAGCATCAGAAAGAGAAACAGGCGTATGATTACACAGCTTCTAAATTCTCGTCTCCCTTATTCTTTCTCCTGCCACGTGACTGGATCTGTCATCCACCTCCAATTTCTCCAGGCGTAACTTTGCACCACGCATTAAAGGAATACTGTCACGGAAAAACATGTTTTGTTTTTAAATGCATCAAGTAATAGTGCTGCTCCAGCAGAATCCTGCGCTAAAGTCCATTTTTAAAGAGTAAACTGATTGATATATTTTTTTTAATTTTGAAATTTGACATGGGGATAGACATTTCCTTACTTTCCCAGGTACCCACGGCCATGTAACTTGTGTTCTGATAAACTTTAGTCTCTCTTTACTGCAGCACAGCAAATTCAAGTGATGTCATCCCCCTTCCCTCCCACGACCACAGCTGCCAATCAGTAGAACAATGCCAGGCAACAAGATAACAGCTCCCTGACACCTCTGCTTAAAGGAAAAGTAACACTAAAATATTTTAAGTGAAAAAGCTATTCTACCCTGCACCAATAACTGCCCTATCCTGAACTAAGGCGAAACGGCGAAGGAAGGAGCAGGCATCAACTATGCAACGATCGATTGCCTTCCTTCTGTATAGGAAGGAGTCAGGCTAGATTCGATCAATCAATCGTCGCATAGTTGATGCCTGCTCCTTCCTTCTCCGTTTCGCCTTAGTTCAATTGACAGGAAGACAAGTTTTAACAGGTATTTTCTTTTAAAGCATTCAAAATACTAAGCGGTTTGCAGGATAGGGCAGTTATTGGTGCAGGGTAGAATAGCTTCTTCACTTAAAAAATTTTAGTGTTACTTTTCCTTTAGGGCTCTGGCACACGGGGAGATTAGTTGCCCGCGGCAAAACTCCCTGTTCGCGGGCGACTAATCTCCCCGAGTTGCCTTCCCCTGCCATCCCATCGGCGACAACGTAAGTCGCCGGTGGGATGGCAGACCGGCGGGGCGATTTCGGGAAATCGCCGAAAAAGCCTTGCGAGTCTTTTTCGGCGATTTGCGCAAAATCGCGCCGCGTCTGCCATCCCGCCGGCGACTTACATGTTCGCCGGTGGGATGGCAGGGGAAGGCAACTCGGGGAGATTAGTCGCCCGCGAACAGGGAGTTTTGCCGCGGGCGACTAATCTCCCCGTGTGCCAGAGCCCTTAAGGATCCAGCTGCCTGAACAGATAGTGCTGCCAGGGGCTAATAGCACTGCTGGTACTGTCCTGAATTTTAGTGAGTGGGTAAACAGGCAAAACTGCCTATACTGCCTTCCAATAATGCAGGGTGGTCTCAGGCTTTTCCCTGCCAGCCAAGTGGGAAAACCTGTCCCATGTGCCAGCGTATACTGTAAAGGAGAGATCAGGGCTATAACTAGGGGTAGGCAGAAGAGGCACCTGCCTAGGGCGCAATGATGAGGGGGTGCCATGCAGATACCTCTTCTGCCTACCGCTAAACAGCACTCCCTCACCCCAGGCTCCCGTTTTATACAAATTGACTCAGAATATTAATGACTAGTTCATACTTAAAATTTTGGATCACCCTTTTACCAGAATTTGATAACAAAATAATCCAATATTTATTAGCCTTATTGGTCAACCAATTAGAGCCAGCTGCTCCCAATATAAACCCAGCTCATACATCACTTTCTGGCCTAAGCAGTAGCTTTTGTAGCCTGAGCACAGTGGCTTGTCCCTAGCTCTAGCTCTTTTCACTGTCACCCCTTTTGCCTTTTCCTGTTCTCACTCCAGTCCTCTAGCCTGTCTGGTCCTATCTCTATGTCTGCTTTGTCCCTCTCTCATCTATTCTGTTCCTGAATTTCATCTTTTTGATAGTACATATATGGTAACTGCTACTTGCAAGGACTCATTACTTTCCCTTCAATAATCCTTATCTTCATGTATATGTAGAAAAAAAAATTGAAGGATTTCCATATGCCACTAGGAGAAAGTGGCAGTTTAGATTTTCTTTTTCAATATGACATTAACATTATGAGGCCACCAGACATGTTCAGATTGAATCCTGATGAGCAACCGCAGAGAGATGGTTGAGAAAGGCAGCAAGAGATTGCTTAAGTTTACAACAGACCATACGCAATGGGCCAAAAGGCCACTGTATGATGAAATAGAGGAAAAAAAGGGGGAAACAAAAGGGGCATATCAGACGTCATATCAGAAAATCAATGTCCATTAACAAAGGTAGTTAATGTTGGTCTGAGAAATTTCCATCAGATAAAGTGAGTAGGTTTGGTCTCCTCTGGGTATTTCAGTGGCAGTATTTACAAATATAGAAGATACAAAGCTGGATCAGTGTGTCTTTTTTGCAACCAAGGGTCCTAGGTTTTCAAATATTTGCTTGGTTAAAGGGGCCAAATAACCCTAGCAACCAGGCAGGGGTGTAAATGAGCAATATGAATGGCATATGAATAGGAGTGGGTCTGAATATAAAGAGAAGTAATAAAAAGTGACAATAACAACGACAT
Organism: Xenopus tropicalis; assembly: GCF_000004195.4. NCBI lineage: Eukaryota > Metazoa > Chordata > Amphibia > Anura > Pipidae > Xenopus > Xenopus tropicalis. The sequence continues at coordinate 146,449,113 of NC_030677.2, forward strand.
TGTAGCCTCACAGAGCAGTAGTTCTTTGGCTGCTGTTTAAATGTCTGGAAAGGCAATATATTCAATTTTTTTACAATATATTCAATTTTTTTACAGATCCAGGAGTATGTAATCCATACAAGTATTTTCTTTCCCTTTTGTCACTGTGTCAAAATATTTTTGCCTTGTTAAATTGGACCGTTTTCCATTCCTCCAAGTTACATAACTGATTTTGGATTTAATTTGTTCCTCATGAATAATTAACTCTGTAGCAGATCCTTTTGTCATCTGCAAAACCCATACTATACAAACTGTGATCTAATTTGTGACCACAAGAAGACTTAGCAGAGATCCTCAAGCAACACCAACAGTTACCTTTAAATGTTTAAAGAGATTCGGTCAAGATTTTTATGGTGTACTTTTTATTTCTAAATTACACTGGTTACATAGCAAATAATTCACTCTACCATTTAAAATGTTATTCTTGAACCAACAAATATATATTTTTTAGTTGTAATATTGGTGTGTAGGCAGCAATCTCAGTGCTTTGGGCCTAATTCTGAGCTTTTAGAAGGAGCCAGCACTACACATTAGAACTGCTTTCAGAAAACCTATTGTTTCTCCTACTCCCATGTGTAACTGGAGGAGTCCCAAGCTGGACTTGGATTTCTTACTATTGAGTGCTATTTTGATATCCACTGGGAGCTGCTACCTTGCTGGATGGGTGGGGGGGGGGGGGGGGGGGGGGGGAAGATATCACTCCAACTTGCAGCTCAGCAATTCTGATATTCTGATATCTACTGGGAGCTGCTATCTTGCTACCTTCCTATTGTCATGCTGATCGGCTGCTAGGAGGAGGGTGATATCACTCCAACTTGCAGCTCAGCAGTAAAGTGTGACTAAAGTTCATCAGAGCACAGGTCACATGGCTGTGGCACCCTGGGAAATCAAGAATATGGCTAGCCCCATGTGAAATTTCAAAATGAAATATAAACAAATCTGTTTGTGTTTTTGAAAAACAGATTCTAATGCAGGATTCTGCTGAACAAGCTCTATTAACTGATGTGTTTTTAAAAAAAACATGTTTTCCCATGACAGTGTTCCTTTAAACTCCATGGTTTATGAGCTTCACCAGCACAGAGTGACTTAATATTGCTCTGGCCTATTAGGGTTTTCATGCAGGATAGCAGTTTAAGTAAATATTGATATGTAGCCTCTTCAGATCAGCTTGCACTGTAAGAAAAGCCTCTGTATTAAAAAGGGTAACTTGTTAACTGTGTGATTCAGAAGCATAAATCCTTTTCCTTAAATGGTCATCTTAATTCAGCCTTGCCATCGCTTACAGCCAAGGGATTTCAAAAAGGATTCTGCCAGTCGGCACAAGGAGACATTGTATATTTTCATAAGTACAGGTATAATTCTGCAAATTAGCAGGATTATAAATAACCATACACGAACCAACCACATCTGGCTGACTAAAGATCTGAAAATGTCATCCGTTTTTCTACTTTTAAATTACTAATCAATGGATTTAGCAAAAACCATATTCATTTTTGAACTGAAGAAACATATTTATTTTCTTTTCAAGAATACAATATTGTACAAGAGAAGAGTTCAATAGAGATATGTTTTAAAAGTGCTTTATACATCTACAGCAAAGGAAGAGCAAATGCTATGGGCGTATATATATATATATATATACATATACAGAGATATTGCTAGATAGATGCACATATTTAAACACAAATGTGTAAATGAATGCAGACACATGTACAGTATGGGAAGCTCTGCACCTGGGTGCATGCCACAGACTAATAGATGACAAAATGGTGAAGGAAATCTGCCCTTATAAGTCTTATCTTGGACAAACATATTTGACTGAGCAGAAACATTGGCTTTGCATTCAGTTAAACATTGGCTTTGCATTAAAGTAATCTGTCACACATAGCTTGAAGTGCTAAAGATATCATGATATCATGCAAAAATCGTTTCCTCTACCATAGGTGCCAGCAACCCTCCCCTTCCCAATCCTACGCAACAGGTGTGTGCATAATGGGCAAGCAGGGGAGCTCCTTATACTCATGCGCATGGCCCAACATGGCTGCCCAGGATAGGGGAGGGGGTTTCTCCACAAAATACTATTGTCAGAGAAAATACTATTCCCCAGACCCTCTATTAGCCTGCACCTCTGGTGGGAGAAAATTCTTGCATAACAGGGTGCTGTATAAAGTCATAAAATCTTGGGCCTGAGCTATTAACCCAGTGCTGACAATCTGTACTAAAGATTTAAAAAGTTTAAATGCCTATTTTTTAAAGGTGTTTTTTTTTAATTTTTAGATAAGTGTTGGTGAGTGGGTTTGGTCTCTTCTGGGTATTTTTTGGCTGTATTTACAAACACAGAAGAAGATACAAAGTTGGATCACGGTGTCAAGCTTTTGTTAAATGTCTGGAAAGGTATTATATTCAATTTTTTAAAGGTGTACAGATCCATTAGTATGTAATCCACACAACCTCTTTGTACATTCTGTATTCCTTAATATAAACTGAATAAAAAATATTCAGCTTTTGGAGCCTACCATAAACATATGAAAATCTCTCTCAAGGCAGTGCAGCTTTGCCAAAAGTTAAAAGGAAGTAACTGAATGCTTAGGTATTTCAAGTTGCAGCATTTATGTTCCCTCTAAGCTCAGGCACACGGACGCACGCTATGTCACCGATGCACAGATTATTGTGATGCAAGATGATAACTTTAAATGCATTCTTAATCATGTGGTCCTGTGGGATATAGATATATATGTTCGCTTCATGTTTTGATGGAATACTAATAAAGAAATAATTTTAAATGTCCCGCTGGTGCTGTGTATACATATTCTTTTTGTTATATGCATTCTTATGTCAGACAATTATTGCTCAGAAACACTAACAATTTCCAATCAGCTGACCTGTGTCAGGATCAGAATAATTATGAAGAGGCAAATAAGAGTGTTGTGCACTGGTAATAACACAGGCAATAATTTACCAACCGTGCCGTGTCCAGCCCTCCAATATACGAGAATTATAAGACTAACCCTTGTTGTGAGCACATTACACATCTGGTTGTGAATTTAAGGAAACACATCAAAGTCAGGTTAATGAAAGCAATATTGATAAGTTAGCATATATAAATACAATACTCATGCAAAAGTAAAGTGGCTTAGTTGTCCTCAGTTAAAAGGATCCCTGTCTCTGTAGTTTCTTAGGCATGAACTAGAGATACAGGAGACAAGTCTCTATAAAGTGCTAATTCAGGCATAAATTAGATTAATATACAACACTACAGTACACAAAGTAGAGTTGGTTATTTATCTTCTCTTACACAGTATGAAATCATAGCATGCCAAGTACATAGAATATTCCTGCTCTGCATAGAAGCATTCAAAAATTCATAAGGAGTTGTAGCAGTGCTTGTCTGGTCTATGTAAATATGAACATCCTTAAAGGAACAGTAACACCAAAAAAATGAAAGTGTATAAAAGTAACTAAAATATAATGTACTGCTGCCCAGCACTGGGAAAAGTTGTGTGTTTACTTCAGAAAGTCTACTATAATTTATATAAATAAGCTGCTATGTAGCCATGGGGGCAGCCATTCAAAGGAGAAAAGGCACAGGCACATAGCAGATAACAGATAAAACACGATTGTATTCTACAGAACTTGTCTGTTATCTGCTATGTAACCTGTGCCTTTTCTCCAGCTTGAATGGCTGCCCCCGTGGCTACACAGCAGCTTATTATATAAATTATAGTAGTGTTACTGTAGCAAACACACCAGTTTTACCAGTGCATTATATTTTTATTACTTTAAAGCTCTTTTATTTTTTGGTGTTACTGTTCCTTAAAGACTTAAGTAGCAAAAGCATCAATTATCAATGGCTGCATGCTCTATAGAGAGCATTTCATAGTAGACCAGCATTATCCATTTGAGGATAAATTAATGAGATATAAACCACACCCAGAACAGTTAAAAGTTCAGTTTAAATGGGCACGGTTTGGAATATTTTTGTTATAGAACATGTTAGTGTTGTTATTTTCCAATGTCTTTATTTCTGCAGTGGTTATGTGAAGGTATGGTGCAATCTGCACTTTAAGGCTAGCCGAAGAAGCTATTGCATCACTGCAGGCTGGCCACAAGCCCTGTGTAACTTGCCATGGGGCTCATTAAGCATAAAATATAATCCCATTGCACAATCAGCCTAACAGGGCCACTGATATTGTGGACAAATCCCTGGGTTTTGTTTTTGCCTGCACAGAGTAAAATCAAGTCTGTACCAGCACATGTGCTCTCCCTCAGCTAAGTGCCTAATTTGAAACTGTTTTTGGCACACCAGTGTAGGCCCAAAGTAACTACCAGGTTTAATGATGATTTATTAAGGGACTACAGCTGAACTTTTGAATTTCTTTTCAAAAGCCAAACATTGTATTCATTGATATACAATTAATGGCACTGATCAGTGTTTTGAGGTGACAATACCCTGAGGGGAACATAGGACATTTTCTTTTACTGTCAATGGAAAACAATCAATAATAATCCTCTGCATTTTGGTAGTAACAGTGAAACATGTGTCTAAGCTTTATAAATAAATTGCTCATATACCAGGGAACAGCAACAGACTATAAGAGGATACGCTGACTAAGCAGAAAGAGGATGCACATCTAGAATTCAGAAACAGTCAAAATAACAGAAAATAGAGGTAGGATTTCTGAAGTGCAAACACTTCATATATAATGGTTACAGTAAACACAATCCTCTGAATTGTACCAATATAGCAACTGCCATTTTACATCCTGTCTGAAAAAGTGTCTAAAAAGTACTTAACCAGGCTATTAAGAGAAAAAAACCACAACATAGATCTGAGGAAAAAACAAAACCGAAACATAATATTAAGGAATGCATAGTCGCTAATAAGTCACTGCAGAAAAATGGACAATTTCTTGCTCTTATACAAACCCGTGTGCGCTGCCAGGCTCACAATAAAAGTGATATAGGCTATGAAGAATAAACTCTAATAATAATAAACAAGCAAACAAAAAAGTCATCTTGTTTCAGTCTTTGTTATGGGTGTATCAGCTGGTTTAATTAACGTGTCTGGTTTGTTCCCTGAAATATCAGTGAAGACAGAGCTGTCCCTTAATTTGGCGCTTTTGCACTCCGATTTCTGAAACGTATCAGAGTCACAGGACAAATCTTCACTGGAAAAAGTGAGGCTACCCAGTTTGGCAAGAGAGTGAGATCTCTTCAATGGGGAAGATAGAGTAAGACCAGCTAAACGCATCCGTGTTTCAATCTCCTGAGTCCTTTGTTTAACAAGTCCTGGCATCCCACGTACGCTGTGTATGCTGTCGCTGCTCGAGCTGCGCGTCAGGTTAGAGCTTATAGAAGATGATGTTGGGGTATAGCATATTGTCTTTAAGAAATCTTTAGTGTAGCTGCTAATCTGATCCAATTTGCAAAAATTTGGAGTGGAGGTCTTCTGAAATGTACCATCTAAAGCATTTACCATTTCTGTCTTTGCCACGTTATTTTGTCCATTTGACTGAACTAGTTCTGGATATGTGGGCAAGTCTTTGGTACAGTATAAGCCACTACAATTGGTCTTCTCTATACAAACATCTTTGCCAACAGAAGTACCTTCACTCTTAAGTCGCTCCAATTCTTTTGTATGCTTTCTGACCAGTCCAGCCTTTTGAAGTTGGATAATAGATTCTTGATGCTGCATCAAATAGCTGTGCATTGTAGGCTTTTCCAACTCCTTAGTGAAAAATAAATACTTTTGGTCTCTATACTGTTTCGCATCCTTTCTAGACAACAAACCTCCAGCCGCAAAGGGATCTACTTCAGGAGTCACTGTTGATTGCTTTTCTGTACTATCAAATGGCTTTTGACGGGTTATAGCAATAACCCTGGAAGGTGAATGTAAATGGCCAGGGCAAGATTTGGCCAGCTCTTCCTCCATTTTGTCCCCATGCATTCTATTCAACACTGCTGAAGTCATGTGCTGTAATAAGGTAGGCTGGGTGCATACAGTTGTAGAATTAAGTGCCGGTTCACAATATGGCTTCTGGGGTTCCTCACTTGGTTTTGGGTACACACAGTCTGTACAGGAGGGATACGGAGGCTTCACTTTACTCAGAATGCCAAAAATGGCATCTTCCTAAAATACGAAAGAAAGAAAAATTAGTACAAGACTTAAAATGCAATAAAGGGATTTTGAAAAATATGTTTTCAAGATACAGAAAAACAGGATAACCTAGTACACTACCATTAAAGAAGCTGCCATTTGGTTTAGGACCATGTCAGCTCATTAGTAGGAGGAAGGTTTGGAGATCAGCTATTATTTGTCTCAAGCTCACATTCCACAAAAAGTTAAAAAGTAACTACACCTAAAACAGATATTGTAATAGACATTACGAGTGGAATTTACTTTTTATTTGAATTAAGTATTGGTTTTAGAGTTTTTGTAACTATAACCATTTCAGTACTGCATAAATGCCTACACTAAATCAATAAAAATGAGACTTTTAGTTATAACATAGCCAGAGAATATGTAAGCCTTCCAGCCTTGTCAAAACAAATCTCTTTGGAAAGTTACAGCCACTAAATTAATATCACATGGGTCTAGCCAACACTGTGCATCTTTCTGCATGCTAACATGAAGGCAGCTTTATACTCTAATGTCCTGCGCATGTGCCGATCACTGGGAAAGCATGACCACCACTGCCAGATATAGCCCCAGGCTGAGGGATTTTTTTTTTCCCACAATATTTTTTATTCACCATATGGGCACCCCTTAAGCTGCCACTCTAGGCACAGGCACACAGATGCCTATTTGGTAGATACGGCCCTGCACTTACTGTATAACGTTGAACAATAAGTGTGTCCAGGCTTCCTACAAAGGTTAATTTTATCATGCAGCTAGAAGCACAAAGTTAGAAAACTCCATGTGAAAATTAAAAAGTGGTTAAGCTAATGGCACACAGGGTGTCCTCCCAAGTGGCATATTTTTCACTAGTGGGCAGCACTGAAGATATTCTAGTAAGCATTTTCTGGCCACAGGCACCAATAGCAGCAGTCTCACACATTTCCCCTTCACACGTAAACTTTTAGTATGTTATAGAATTCTTAATTTTTGGCTGCTACTGCCAGTTGCTAAAAAAGTTATTGCTCTGAGAGGCTACAATTTTATTGTTATGGTTACTTTTTATTAACTTATTTTTCTATTCAGGCCCTCTCCTATTCATATAGCTGTCTCTCATACAAACCACTACCTGGTTGCTAAAGTAATTTGAATCCAAGCAACCAGATAACTGCAGAAATTCAAAACTGGAGAGTTGCTGAACAAAAAGTGAATTAAAAAACAAAACAAAACAAAAACAAATAATAAATGGAGACCAATTGCAAAATTGTGCTCTACGCCATATTAAAATGATAACTCAAAGTAGAAGAATCCCTTTAAGTGAAATTAAAGCAGTTACTGGCTTTTCTTTACCAGCTGAAAGTTTCTGTAAATCTGGTCAATTACCTGCCCTTCAAAAACATTGTAATTTTAAATTTCTATTCAAGATAAGCTGCCCACTTATTCGAATAAATGTTATATTTTAATCCCTCAAGACACATCTAATACAACAGTGACCATATCAAGAATGTCCAGTCTATGGTCGTGGTTAAAATATAGCTCCCACCAATCCTGAATGGCTGTCAGTGGATTCTGGGAAGTATAATTTTACAGCACAGAAAAATAGAACGGGCTATAATTGATTTACTCCACTATTTAGCATACTTATTTTGCAAAGTGTTTGTTACAGAAATACTTTAAACGTCAAACAGCAGAAAGCCTCCTACATATTGCACTCTTTGGAACACCTACCTCCGTGTCTTTGGGGCAACTTCTTTTGCTGCTATTACTGCTCAAATTTTCCTTATAAACCTGTTCATCATAATCAGGCACAAAGGGAATATGGCTATCCCCTTCCTTCATATGTCTTTCAGCTGGACCAAAATCATCTTTATATCGCTTGGGACTCAACAAATCTTCAAAATCTAATTTCTTTCTTATTTCACCCTCTAGAAAAGGAGAATTTTGTCTAATTGTCCCAACATCAGTATCTCCCAAAAGGGCATCTCTCTCCAATTCTTCTACTTCAAGTTCCACACTTAACGGCTCAATTAATTCACAAGGATTATTCAGGTGTCTTAAACAATAACTTTCTGGCAAAGTTTCTGCTTTTACATAATCTTCATTCAGTCCATAATTGAATTCAGTTTCTAGAGTATCTTGCCCATAGGAGGTTGGAAAAATGGGTGGCATCCATAGTTTGTTGTGTCTTTGTTTACTGCAATAACAAATAAAAACTGTGTTAACATTTCATGACCTGTAGATACACACAGGCACGATCATTTAGAATACAAGCTGATAACATTCTATAAAAGCCAGTAAATAGCAAAAATTAGTGCCTGACCTTGCACTTTTAAGCTGGCCATACACGCACCGATAATATCGCATGAAACCTCGGTTCGTACGATATTCGGTGCGTGTATGGCCAGTCAGCGAGGCGACCGATATCGCAGGAGGCTGCTGATATTGGTAGACTCGCCGATTGAAGGCACCCAAGCAAAATCTATGTTCAGGGCTGAATCGGCAGGAGGTAGAAATCCTATTGTTTCTACCTCCATATCGGACGATTCAGCCCTGAACGTCAGTGGAGGGTTGGAACGATCTTTTGTGCAACTGATGATCGCACAAAAGATCGAAAATCGCCACAGCTTTAGTCTTGCCTAATCAGTGTCTGACTGGGCCAGCGGGACACCAGGAAAAAACCTGGTGTGCCCAAATGACCGAGAACCGCTCCCAGTCTGTAACTATGAATGCTCCTCCTGACCTCTCCCTGTTCATGGGCGCAAAGGAGAAGTACAACTTACACGGGTTGGGCATTGGGTATTCCATGTGGAGGACCTAATGGCTACAAACGGGCCCCTGAGTTGCCAGTCCCAGTGGGCCCTGGACCATCCAGTCCAACTCTTTGCCTAATATAAGTATAAATCAGGCTTACCGCAATCTAACTTAGGTCCCACAAAAATCCTATTCCATTGCCGTAACTAAAAGCCAGAGGGGGCAGTCAAAAAGTCCATTGGGTTTGGTACATCACTGGGACCAAACAATTAAAATGATACTGCAGGGTGAAACAGACCAACTTTTTTGAAGCTGTGCAAAAAGAAAGTTGTTGTATCCAGAAGGATATGTTAGGAAAATATACATTACATAGGCTGTATTTAGAACAATTTATTTTTTGTGTAAAACCTGATTTAATTACTAAATTTCCCAACTATAAGCAGGAAAGTGTACAGCCCCCAGCCTACCCCATGTTTCTTTATATGACCTAATTATTTTAAAGCTGTACAGTATTATTGTTGGCAATACTCAAATTTCAGAATATAGGGTAGCTGGGCCATGATTTGTGAAGGACTGCACCAAGCAATGCAAGCAGTGGGACCCAGAAGAAAAAAGTGCAAAACAAATTTTGTTGTACTATTTGTAAGCCAAAGGGCTTTGTCCTGGAGAAATTTATATTATGCAACACAGCTGGGAAACATAGATAGGGGATAAGCGTTCGATATGCTGCTTTCCTCATTTCAGATGTGACACACAGATGACATTATAGTTCTTCTATTAAAACACTGCCATCTGCCTGTCTAGAAAAGAATAAGGAAAAGAGTGGGGGAATAAGGAAACGTACCAGATCACAGGTCTAGTATTTATGTTTCTTTAAATAGCAGAGTCAAGGAGAAGGCAACAACCTTGGAGAAACCCACATGTAACTAATGAAAAGTGGGACAAAATGGAGAAAAGATGGAGAAGTTCTGAGGCTATAATCATCAGTGTCAAAGGATTGCTAAACCTTCAGGCTGGCACATTCATTAAGATCCTTAATGATAACAACGTTGCTTAATATGATATCTAGGATGTGGTACAAGCCCATGTAAAGTTTAATTATTTAATGTAAGTGTGTATACTGGGATGTTAAAATGCTACAGAGTGCCTTTAGATACTGTTTAGTGTGAAGATACACAGAGCAACTAGTAGTAACTACTTGTCATTGCTAAAAAAATAGACAATGCTGATCATTTTCCGTGTGTCTACACCCTTAAAGAAATGTTATAAAAGTCACAATCCACTATTTCCTGGAGTTAGGGAATGGGCAAACCATAGACAATAGCCTTAAGCTGGCCATACACGCACCGATAATATCGTACAAAACCTCGTTTCTTACGATATTCGGTGCGTGTATGGCAAGTCGGCGAATCGACCGATATCGCAGGAACCTGCGAACCGCCGATCGGGCCGGTTAAAAGATTTTGATCGGGCGCCATAGAAGGCGCCTCACCAAAATCTGCCTTCAGCGCTGAATCAGCAGAAGGAGGTAGAAATCCTATTGTTTCTACCTCCTTATCTGCCGTTTCAGCCCTGAATGGTTTGTGGCCGATTGTACAATCTTTCGTGCGAAAAAGATCGCAAATCGCCACGTGTGTGGCCACCTTTAGATGTGGTAAAAGATAATGACCTAAGGACCCACGGAGCGCTTCAGTTGCCTGCGATAGATCTCTGCTATTGTGCACGACTAACCTCTCTGAAATGCCTTTCCTGCAGGCAACTTCGCGTGACTTCGGAAAATGAAGCGATGCGAAGGGCTTTCCACAAATGACTCCTATTGTGGGTGACTGAACTGCTCCGTGGGTCCTTACCCTAAGGTTTCAAAAATGCTTTCATCATAATCATTAAGCTTACCTGGCATCCAGGATTCCCTCATATTCTAGTAGCTGGCGCATAAAACCTGCATTTGGCCTAGTTACACTGCGCTTCTGCTTGACAAAGTTGTATGCTTTCTCCATGCTCCACCCGTTCTCTTTCATAGCATATGCAATGACAGTAGATGCAGAGCGGCTGACCCCCATTTTGCAATGCACCAGGCACTTGGATTTATTTTTCCTTTTAATAGAGAACAGAAAATACCAGTGAGAGGTATTACATGCTTTCTTTCAAGATCATAAAAAGCATTCTATAGTATTCAAACCAAACTTGATTTAACTCATTCTCTGTCTCCGTTTATTTTATTGGCATGGCTGAGTAATTAAGAGCTAAATCTCATATTATCATATAGCACACAAAGAAATGCTGTTAATACAGAGATAATACTCCACTTGAGAAAGGGTTCTTGTAACCAAGCATCCTGCCTTTTTAAAACTTAGAAGCTTATGGGCATATTTATTATAGTGTGTAAGCCAACATCACTGGTTACCCCATAGCAACCAATCAGCAATTTAATTATATGGCCTTTACTTTGTATACCGTGGCATGCCATTTCATGCGATAGTACAGCATTTTTGCCATGTTCCTGCTAAGCATTTCATGATTAATATAGGCTAGCACTTGTTTCAAGGTATTTCTTTCATATTGTTACAGCATGAAGCAGACTATAAGTATTTATTATATCTGATATTCACCAGTTAATGTTATTTAAATAGTCAATTGTTAATTGGATTTTAGACTTTATGACAAACTGGCATAAACTAGACTTTATGACTTTAACATAAACTAGACTTTATGACAAACCCATTTATCTTAGTTAAGGAACTGTTATTGAAAGTCAGGCTCAGACTGTCAATCTGTAGATTCTGGCAAATGCCAGAGGGGTTGCTGTAAGATGCTACAGACAGCCACCATTTATTTGGCTGGCGGGGGTTGTTTGGGCCTCTGTGTACTTGTAATGCCAGGGCCTATTTTGAATCCCAGTCTGGGCAAGTTGAACGTTTTCGGAGGTTATTACAATGGCCAGTGATTTATAGTAAGTAACTATCTGTCTCAGCTGCTACAGACTCTATATATAGCAGGGCTGCCCAACCTTTCTTGCTTGTGACCCACAGTCAAATGTAAAAAGATCCAATGGGTTGGTGAGCAACCACTGTTGTATGTTGCTCCCAGGGGCCTCAAAGTAGGTGTTCATTTTTGAATTTCTGGCTTGGAGGCAAGTTTTGGTTGCATAAAAAAAACAGTGTAAATCCAAACAGAGCTTTCTATAGGCTACCAAATAACCAATTATAGTTCTTATTTGCACACCCAGGAATTTTTTCCATGCTTGTGTTGCTCCCCAACACTTTTCCCATTTGAATGTGGCTCATGGGTATAAAAGGATGGGGATCCCTGACCTAGACCCAGATCCAGTCAGATGACTGATCATTTGGGGAAGCAACTAAGAACATCTGATACAGATTCCAAAAGAAAAAGTCAGCTTGCGTTGTACTTATAAGCAGGCATATGTTGGCCTTTATGTTGCTGTGTGGCACGCTTAAAGGAGAACTAAACCCTAAAAATGAATATGGCTATGCCATATTTTTTACACTAAATCGATTGCACTAGCCAAAAATTTCAGCTGCTGTGTTATGTGAATCCTAATGAATGCCTAATCAGCCTTATACGGTTACATTTATATTCTATTTATACAGTATATTGTGAGTGGGTCCCTAAGCTTAGTAAATGACAGCAGCACAGGACATGTGCAGTGAATCAGCAGGAAAGAAGATGGGGAGCTACTGGGGCATTTTTGGGGGCACAGATCTTCCCTGCTAAAGGCCTGGGGCTGGTACAGAGGCCCAAAACATAACATACAACATTTCTAGCCTATATAGTTAGGCTTTAGTTCTAACTAAAGTCTGCAAGGAAAATGGTGCTGTGGTAGAGTGAGGGGTAAAAGCAATGAGGACATCACTGTGCAGAATGCCGTTTACTTATGTTTCTATGTCTACCAGCCTCACATAGATCTTATTTATACAACAAAAGCAGCATGCTTAATGCAGGGAATGTCAGAGAGATAGTAAAGACAGGACGCGATTGGTTGCGGTGACTCACCGTAACTGAGCTTTTAAAAGTCGCAGCGATTAATTGCCCTGTGTGTCTTTGCCCTTAAAATCTAGATTTAATATTGTTTTGGTCCATTCTCTTAGTTTTGGCGTTTCTTTTAGCAGACAGCTATGACACACACACTAAAACACACAAACTAAATAGGCGAGTGTATATAGAAATACGTACTTAGCCTTGGTAATGAAGTGATATGCATCATTCCAGTGAGAGAGCAGGTCTGTGGTTTCCTCATCATACACGCGAATATTATGATAGGCAAACATTCCTGGGAAGAAATTATCAATCTCCCTGGTGACATTAAGAATATAGCCAACCCTGCAAGTAATGCAATGAATATAGTAACATTATTCTTCAGGAATATATGTATAAACAGCCATGTATCCAGAAAAAGTATAAATTCTAAATATCAAATATAAAAAAAAATATAGTTTATGAAGTAATAAATTGTTTATGAAGTAATAAATTGTTATAGTTCCTAAGCTGCTCCTCACTTTTTTCAGTCCATTTTAAAAAGTAAGGGGAAGGAACAGATCATCCCTTGTCTCACTGTCTAAAAATTGTCAAATCTAAAGCTATACTTTATGTATTGCACATCTTCTCTGTATCAGTTAATAACATCATGGGAAAAAATCACAAACAGTTGGATGGGCGCAGACTCAGTGTGTTGCAAATGTAATGTGACATTTATCATGCACATTACAAAATGTGAGAAATACTTAGAGAGGCTTCCCCTTGACCTTGAAATGCAATCTGAATTTGCAGCTTTCTTTTTATCTTCAGAAAAAAGTATAGTGTATGTTCCACTTCACCACTAAAACAAAGGACTCACCCTGTACTGTGTAGCTCCTCTAAGTTTGATGCATTCCACTCAGAACCCTGAAATAAGCAGAGAAAGTCATATAATGTCCTTTGCATTATCTGAAAGGCATTTTGGCATTTTATTGCCAATAAATTAGTCACAATAGTGCCACCTAGAACAGGTGTCCCCAACCGCCGGGCCGCGGACCGGTGCCGGGCCGTGGACTGCTTGGCACTGGGCCGCCGCCGTTCCCCCGGAGCCCAATGCGGCACACTCAGAGCGGTGAAAAAGCAACGTGCATCACACTTAAAGCCTCGAATGAACACGTCTTAAGCAGGAATGCGCAAGCGAACGCGGTGCGCACATTAAGGCGCAAATAAATGTAAGACCGTGCCTGCAATTCATGCTGCGCGCACCCCCCTCCGGTCCTTGCAACCGGTCCTTGGAGAAAAAAAGGTTAGGGACCCCTGACCTAGAACACTATATTTATGCAGCAGAAAGCTTTTTAGTAAACAGCCTTGAATCTTCCTCTGTTTTTAAGATAGCAGCTGCCATTTTAGCTTGGTCTTAGTAGCTTCCCTGCTGCAGCTCTAGCTGCTGGTAGTTCAGATTACACAGAGATGGTAGGGGGAGCAAATTTTGATGGGAGGAGGAGTAGGAAAAGGGAAGGGGAGAGAGGAGTAAACTGAGCAGACTAGTGCTGGAGCCCTAAGGGATTTTTCTGAGAGCAGGAAGTCTTATACTGAAGAACATGTGCAGTGTTGGACTGGAACCCCAGGGGCCCCCAGAAAACCCACTCTCCAAAATATTTTTTCTCCTTTCCTCACCCAACATCTTTATTCTCCTATTATTTTTATTACATGCTAGCATCTATCCTTCCATCTATTTTTCTTCTTTGTTCCCATTCAGAAATAGCAAATGACCATGAAGTAGGCCAAATGGTCAGGAGCAGGAGGGCCCACTGACACCTGGGCTCACCGGGAGTTTTCCTGGTATCCTGGTGGGCCAGTCCGACACTGAACATGTGTACACAAAAGACAACTAGAAATCCTGTGTTTCTTTTGATAGAGGACTCAGTGCTGTGTTTCTGTGAGTGCTTATGGCTGTAATTACATAGAACTTTCTGATAAAGCTTACTTAGCTGCTTAAAGGAAAAGGAAAGGTAAAAATTATCTCTCAATTTCTAAACCTCATATACAGTGGTGCTTCAAGGTTCTTGAACCCTTTAGAATTTTCAGTAATTTAGCACAAATATAACAAAATATGGTTTTCACAAAAGTCCTAAAAAAACTAGACAATGAGAACCCAGGTCCCTAATCTTTCAGTGCATGATTTGTGTCTAATCTGTGGCACTGAATGGGTTAAAAAGGTGTGTTACCTTTTTATTTAATATATCTAGCAATCTTTTATATATTTTCCCTATTTCGACCTTTTTCTTTTAGATCGCTGGCATTTTTTTTAGTTCTGACCTTTTCTCTTGCATGCAACTCAAAGATGTGCGCCTGAGCAACTCTTCTGACTAGCGGCACAGGGCTGCCGGTGCACTTTGTGTTACTTTGTAAATCAACAGGCAATATGAAGAATATTTGGTAAACATTGTTTGGTTTATTATAGGGTTGTTCAGTTGTTATCAGTCTCTGAAACAATGGGAGATTTCTATCTGGCTGGAACCAGTGCAATTAAAGGAACAGTAACACCAAAAAGTGAAGATTATCAAAGTAATTAAACTGTAATGTACTGTTGCCCTGCACCGGTAAAAGTTGTGTGTTTGCTTCAGAAAGACTACTATAGTTTATATAAATACCCTGCTGTGTAGCCATGGGGGCAGCTATTCAAATGGAGAAAAGGCACAGGTTACAGAGCAGATAACAGATAAAACACCATTGTATTCTACAGAGTTTATCTGCTATGTAACTAGTGCCTATTCTTTTTTCCAGCTTGAATGGCTGCCCCCGTGACTACACAGCAAGGTATTTATATAAACTATAGTAGAGTTCCTGAAGTAAACACACCTGTTGTACCAGTGCATTATATTTTAATTACTTTAAAGGAGAAGGAAAGGCTAGTAAAGAGTTAATCTCAAGCTGCAGGCATACCTTCAGTTGTCTCAATAGTGCCCCCATATTTCACCTGTTCAGAAGATCTAAAGCCAAACAGGAAGAAAAAATGCTGAGCTGTGTAAAGAAAGTTCCCATAATGCCTCATTACTGCACAGACACCTAGACCAAACTGAACATGCTCAGTTAGTAAGACTATGACTCAGCCTGCTGATTGGCTCAGATCCACATTCCTAAGGGGGGGGAGAGAGTTCTAAGCATTCTTGAGGGAGGGGGGAGCAGGAAAGAGCAGAGAACAGAAAGCTGTGTGTCTGTGGCACAGGAATTATAGACACAACTAATCTTTTTTCAGAAGTCAGTGCAGCGTTTCTGTGAGTGATTATGGCTGTATTTACATATACCTTTCTGATAAAGCTTACTTAGTTTTTACCTTTCTGTCTCCTTTAAAACACTTTTATTTTTTGGTGTTAATTTTCTTTTAATCTAACAGATGCATTTATGCACCACTGATGACAAAACTTTAGAACGGAAAGCAAACCTAAAGTTTTGGCGAGACATCAACTGCCGTATTAACTGTATGAATGAAATCTACAAGTTAAAAAAAGAAAAATAAGTGTTTTCTCTCTAGTAACTTACCAAGTAAACATGATCAAAGATGAGGGAAGCCTTATCCATTTGTCCCAAGATAAGTAACATTTCATTGTCTATGTATTCTTTATATTCCTTCAGGTTACAGCTCAGCTTCTCTTCCAGCTCATTGCGAATCTAAAAAGGCAATAAAAATGTTACTAGGTTACACTCTGTTCTCTGATGAATGGAAGTATAGGTTTATTTAATTTTATTCAAAAAGTAAAATAAAAAAAAAAAAAACATTTATCTTACATATTTTACCTTTAACTATGCATTTAGATATGCAGCATTACCCCTTCTAAGCAGTTATTATTCCATGGCTTGAATTCAGATTACCACTTTAGAGGAGTTCTACACAGACTAAAGGTGGGCATACAAGGGCCGATTTCAGCTGCCGATATTGTATTGGCTCGTTGATGCGGCACCTGAACCGACAGCGCCTATGCCTGTCATTTTAATTCATTTGTTTAGCACTAGGGTCAAATGATCACATTAGCCAGATATTGCCCACCCATATGTGTGGGTATATCGGGAGAAGATATGCTTGCTTGACGACCTCGCCAAACTACTAATCTTTCAAAAATTTATAGTAGAGACGTATGGAAACTTTCTCCCAGGAAATAACTTGCTTAAACGTGTTTATAGGAACAATCTTGCTACAACCGACTGTGTGCATGAAGCTTTGTTAGTTTCTAAAAAGATTTTGTTTCCTGTTTTAAAATAAGGTATAAGGTAAAATCTCTTACCTTATACGCCGGGTTGGTGCTCCTGAAGAAAACCGCACCAGCCCGGGGTAGCTGCAAGAGAGTGCTCCTCTTCCATCGTCTGTCTTTGCGCCACTTGCGCAAACGCAGTAAAGCGAAAAGCTGAACTTTAACAAAAAAAGCCACTCTACTGCACATGTGCTGGCCCCAAGATTCAGAAGACAGACAAGAGAAGGAAGAGGGTCGCTCGTTTGCAGCCACCCTGGGCTGATGCCGTTTTGCCACTTGTGCAACCGCAGTAAAGCGAAAAGCCGAACTTTAACAAAAAAAAAAACACTCTTTTAACAGGAGCACCAACCTGGGTATAAGGTAAGCCATTACAATCACTGGGGATGCCTAACATTTTGGCAGCCCCCAGCGATTTTACCTTTCCTTCGCCTTTAAAGGAAGAGGCTCAGATGCAAGCAATACTGTATTTAAACAATAAGAATAATAGTTCTCTGTACTCAACAAGCTATGAACTGATACTGATGCTGATGCTTTTTAATGGAAAATTTGTGGGAAAAAAAACAGCTAAGACATCTGAGCTACACAATATCCATACAGCTGCATATAAAAATCCTCATGCTCTTGTATATCTGTCCTAATTTAAGTACTCCCTGAAAGAAGTTGAAGTGACACCTGTAGCATTTTTAGCATAGCAAAACAAAGGAGCATGCCTAAACATTTTATGCTTGTGCTATGCTGCAACTAAACTTGCTCACCTCTTTGCAGGTCACATTCTCCAAGTCTCTGGTCATCATGATACTCCTTAGTGTTTGTCTTATAACCCACTCAGTCCTCTCCCCCTCACTAGGCCTGAATGCAAAAAAGATACAGTTCATTTAAAAAAAGGATATACAGAGAAAGGAAAACATGCAGGCATGTGGATGGCAAGTTGATAAGGGTATTTACCAAAAGCTCAAACCAGCTACATAAATAAAGATTTACAAATGTAAGGGAATCTGAGCACAGACCAAGGTTTTATAGATCAATTTTACTGTACTATTATTATACTGCTATGAAAGAAAAACATGGTACAGTGAGGTAGCCGGATGCCTTTTGGAGTGGAACTCTACTTCTTGGTCCCTGTGTAAACCAATACAGACCCTTTCAAATAGCCAGCCAGTTTAGGCAATACAAAAAAACTATTTATAGTCTGAGTGGTCAGATTCTTTTTAACCCGGGCTGCATGGAATGTCCAGATAGCAATGAACTGGCTGTCCATGGACAGAAGAGCAACAGATATTTGTCTCTCATCGTTCAAAATGAGGACTGACAAGACATCCAACCAGACATCCAACTGCCTAATGAATCACCTTATATGCAGAAGGAAGCAAGGAGAATTAAATTAAACAGTTCTAGTTTGCGGAATTAAATTGAGGAACCTGTGGTTAACAAGCTCCCTCTTACACAACGGATACCCCTAATACCTTAAGTCTTCAATGCAATCATCTATGTGAATGATTATACTATATACCAGACTTGTGAATATGGAACTGACAAAATCAATACTTGTTAGCTTTATTTTAAAATATACTATCATGTATTAAAATACCTTATTTAGCAGTAAAATACAAGTGGGGAAACATCACATAACCTTGTCTACTAATTTAGCCCCTCTAAAAACCATAATGCCTTGGCTCTTTCAATGCACACTCCTTATACTGGTCATGGGTCAGTTCTGTGTTAATATCAAATAACAAAATAGGCAGTGGTTAGGTTTGGTTCCCACCAGCACATTGCAAAAAGTATATATTTATATTCTCCCTGTGGCTGCAGGGAGGGGGCATATCTATTTTCTCTGTAAGGGACCCCACATGTGACACATGTGAAATCACGGGTGGCCTGTAATTTTCTTCTGAGGGAAATCATTTTGCTCCCACATTTCCCACCTCTAATGAAACATTTGACAGTGTGTTACTGTGACAGGGACCTTATACTGTAAGCTCCACTGGGGCAGGAACTGTTATGAATGATATCTAATCTCTGTAAAGCATTCTGTAAAATGTGAACACTATGTAAAGGTAATATAAAAAAATGTGCATCAAGGGACTGGTAAGCTAAAACAAGTAAGTCCAGCAGCCCTATGCTAAATTTAGTGTTCTTTCAGTTGTGTCAGTATTATTAACTATGTGGGCCAGCAAGCAGCCTAACACGCACCAACTATCATTAAATAACTGTATTTAGCACTGACAAACAAAATAACAGACCACACAGACAGCAATTTAAAGCAGAAGTTCATCTGTAGCATGATGCAAATTCTAAGGCTTATGGAGCAATGGGGTGAAACCCGTCCAGAATAACATTGTTTTAACTAAAGTGCAAGATGAAAGGTGCTAAAAAGTTTTGCTCTGTAGCTCACAAAGCAAGAATATACCAATCACTAGGCCAGAAAACAGTCTTCTGCAAAACTTTAAACATGTAATCCCCTGTACTGTTCATACCTTTTAATCCCTGCATTGTTCACCTCCTGCATTGTTCACACCTCATGCTCAGACTGTAATCACCCACATTGTTTACTTGTACACACCTCAGACAGACTGTAGGAGCAGGGCCAGCATTGTGTCACTGTATATACTGTCTGTGTGTGCCATACTCTTTCTACTCTACCCTGCCTGCGTGTGCCATACACTGGGCAGACATAGTATGGCACACACAGGCAGGGTAGGGCAGGGCAGGGAGAGTTTGGCACACACAGGCAGGGTAGGGTAGGGAGAGTATGACACACACACTATGCTGCCTGGGTGTGTCCTACTCTGCCTGCCCTATGCTGCCTGGGTGAGCCATACCCTGCTTGCTCTAAGCTGCTTGTGGGAGGCGAACCTGGCAGGGGTTGGTTCTGGAAGTTTGTTAGCATTTGTAAATAGTCATTATATGGCCCCTAAGGTGTGTAATTATATGCTGGGGGTTGCTGTACTATCCACAGGGGAAGAGGAGGCAGCATATGGATTTATGGGTGTGTCTTAATATGACTCGTAATATAATTATTTCACATATGAATGAAGGGTGGTATCCCTACAACAACCATTTGTGTTTTTGCTGTGCTACCACCATTAATGTGGGTATGGTCTTAAAAGCTCTTGTGATTATGTAGGTGTGGTTTAAAAAAGGGGTAGTGGTCAAATCTGTCTTCCATTATCAGCCCTCCACCAAATAGGCCAGAAAAATTCTGACCCTCTGTACCACAGAAGTTGGACAGCACTGTGCTAAGTACATTAAGACATTTTGTGCATTATGCTACCAAAACCCTTTCCATTTTAAACAAAACAGGGATTATTCGTCCATATATTGCAACATATTCAAGCTGGCCAACTACGTCAAAGTTATCCCTGGTCTGGCCAGTCCTACACTCTTTATTGCTTTATTATACATTTTATACAGGGACTAATTTTACCTGTAACTTGTTTGTTCTCAAGGTTAAAACCCCCAAATGGTTGCCCTTTTATTGGCCCAATGGGGTCACATAGGCGGGAGTGCAATGAGGCTGTGTCCACAATATTCATACAAAGACAACCTCTGCACTCACCCAGAATCAAAGCAAGAGACATATCAAATATCTAGGTGCTTTCACAACAATGGATACTTACTTCTCCATAAAAATAATGGGGGAATCTGCGCGGGCAGATTCCAGATCCTGCATGGTGTTCCACTCATTGATGCAGCTTTGCTCAGAGCTGATGCAGCTCTCATAGTAAGTAGCCCAGACAAGAGACAGACCTCCAGGAAAGTAATTAAAACGCCTGGCAACCTCACAGGCCTTATGAAGTACTTGAAGGGCTGACCTAAATGAACATAAGAAAAATAAGATGAAGTTTAAACACTGGCTTGCAATCACCAGAAGTAAAATAATCAAATACAGTGGAATCACTGCCTTTATTATTCAAAATCTCATGGCTTGCCAGATCGCTATATTAAAATAGATGCAGAGCTTATGCCACAGTTGCAGTAAATAACTTTGCTGTGTGTTCTGCAAGCCACATGAACTAACAGGTTGTAATAGATTCAGGCTTACTGCCCTTGGCAATACTGATGGCATGGACCATCCATCACCTCAAGCCAACCAACAATTTTTTTTATCAGGCTCTCAGGAGCAGTGCATATCTATGTTGCCTCAATGTTCAAAGCATTCAGCAACAACCGGGGTAATAATCCTCAAGCTGCAGGCTGTTCTGCTTAGTTGTGAAGGACAGTTGGAACAATGAAAGGTGGCATATGCATTTGTGTGGCCACAGAATGATCACTTAGGGCTCTGGCACACAGGGAGATTAGTCGCCCGCGACAAATCTCCCTGTTCGTGGGTGACTAATCTCCCCAAGTTGCCATCATTTGCCATCCCACCGGTGAAAATGTAAGGATGGCACACGCGGCGGCGCGATTTCGGCAAATCGACGAAAATGCCTCGCAAGGCAACTTCGGCAATTTGCCGAAATCGCCTGTGCAGTGTGTGCGACTTACATTTTCACCGGTGGGATGGCAATTCGGGGAGATTAGTCGCCCGCGAACAGGGAGATTTGTCGCGGGCGACTAATCTCCCCGTGTGCCAGAGCCCTTAGATGCCTTGCAGGATTGGCCAGTGAATGGCCTCTTTAAGATAATACTTATTGCGGAACCAATGCCATATTTTTCAAGTGTAGACTAAATGATTATTATCTGTAAAACTATTAGGGTACTTTTATTTCTTGGGGTTACCAGCGCCTTTAAATGGAGGCAATCCACAAGTGTTTTTCTGAAATAAAAGTGCAAATTTCTTCAAGCAGTTTCAAGTATAACAGGTAGACCTGGCTGCTGAAGTCATCATGAGCATGTGTAACTGGTTAACCCCATCAGGATAAGCAGACAAATATGAAAATTTAGCATATACTAACTGAAACAAAGTTTAGGCTAGAGCACAATTTTTACCAGCCAAAAATTTAAAGTCATCAGTCTGAATTACACCTAGTCAGGTACTCACCACATGGCCTGGACAGACACAGGTTTGAACACATGGGTTTTGCCTGCAGTATTAACGCTGAAGCCCCTGAGTGTAAAAAAATGAGAGAATATTAATGCCTTGAGCAGCTTGGAGATTACCTTTTTAGCAATTAATAACAAATATCATCATTTTAATCCCATGGTCCCTGCCAAACAATATGTTCACTACCACAACATTATCATTTTTTATCTTTATAGAATGACTGAAAACAAAATGCATTTTCTTAGAATTTATGCTATGCTAAGTAGGGAACTTCTATGGCTGTTGAAATTTTTTCCAATTTAACAGAATAATTAAATAATAACTTCTTCCTTCAATCAAAAGAACGCACACTAAGTAGATAAGTCATTGCTAATAGTAGCATTTGTTTTTTTCAGTCAGAATTTTGCTTATTAAGTCAGAAAAGAGTTAAAGTGGCTCGGTAAGAGTCAGCCAGGAAACAAAGAAAAGCCCTGTATGTGATCACATTCCTCACCCACACAGCAAAAATGATGGGTTCCATCAAGAAAAGACTGTGGCATTCGGTGATTTAACAGTTTTCCAGCATTTTAGTTCATATAACATGGGCACTCAGAGATTCTCACTACATTAACAAGCTTACAATACCTTTCTACTAATGAGTTAATATTTTATATGTCTTAACAGATTGTGAGTAACTTTAGGTTAGTTTTATAGCCCTGCTTAAATGTTACAATGCAGCAAGAAATTCTGTATGCCACGTTCCTCACTCACCACCAAGCAAAACAATATAGTAAGATATAGAAATGATTTTTCTTACCCATCTCCATCCAGGTGTATTTTAGTGTCGCTCCACAGGTGCAGAACCATCCCAATGGTGCAGCTTTTACTGTAAAGACAGGCCATTGTGAGGTGGTTTTAGTATGAACATTAAAAACAACAGAACTGCACAGACTATGAAATCTCACTATGCTTTAAAATGTGACACATCCTTGAGCCTCCCTTTCTCTCCCACCCCCCATTACTTCCATTCTTTATTCTATATGAAGTTCATATGGAGGCAAGATTCTCTGCCACGATCTGATCACGCTAATCTCTACAAAGGTTTTTGTTAACTGAATACATTTTCTGAAGTGGTCACTACCCTCCAGAGCACAGCACAGAGACATTGCAGCAGCGGTCAGTCAGGCTGTCCCCCTGGTGTACTCTGCCTACTTCCAAATGGTGCATCATTTGTGTAATCACAAATAATCTGTGGTTTTTGTTGTTTCTTGAGCAAAACAGGTCAAACCTGAAAAAGGAAACAAGCTACTCCATGGTTGGTTCTTGCAGGGTAATTAAATTGTTGGTATAAAACCCCTTCGGTTTGCCCTTCATTGTGGTTTTGTTAACAGTAAGGATCTGTGCAGTGGAAATTATCCACCTTGTAAGGATTAATCTTCTGCATCTTCATTTTTTTTAACTGCTCAAAAATTCTGAGTTTTTCATTATTTTAAAAAGGCTATGACCATTTCATAAATAATGAATTTCACTAAAGGATTTTCCCTTCATTGATTTCTGCCAGGTTTGTACGTGTACATGACCCTCTGCCAGCTTAACGGTGTGGGTATGTAACAGATCCGCAGAGAAGTTGCCTCAGCTTAAGGGTCATATGTCTGTGTAATATGAACCTGACAATTAACTCTGCTAGTCTGTGAGACAGATTACTTTTACACAAATACAATGATCTGCTACAGATTACACCTGTAAAGTAACCTTTAAGTGAAACAGTAACAGCTATCAGAATACAGTACTAAAGGGGACAATACTGTGAGCTGTGTCAGCCCTCAGAACTAGTTGTAAGGATACACATACAGTTACAAAGCCTTGCTGGTCTTCACAGCACAGACTGTTACAACTGGATTGGGCCAACCCACTGCATGTCTCACTAAACCCCAAATGCTTTACCAAGTGTCCCCTGAAGCTTTAATTCCAGCTGTGTTTTCCATGCCAAAAAAGCTAACTGGCAACACCAGGCACATCTGAATTGTTCAGATATTGGGATAAGAATCAATAATGGTTAAGGTGGCCATACATGGGGATATTTCAGCTGCTGGTTAGGGTTTGTGTATGGGCATCCCCAATATCTGGCCTAAAATTGGCTAGATCTCAATTGGGCAGGTTTGAGTTTCCAGTTGGATCAGAGACCGCAACGGCTCACTGATGCGGTCCTTAGTCCAACGGCCAATATACCCGCTGGTTTAATGCAATTGTTTGGCACTAGGGCCAAATTAGCCTGATATCACTCAACTTTGGTGGGCGTATCGGGAGAAAATCCGCTCATTTGGTGACCTCATCAAATGTGTGGATCTTAAGGTGTATGGCCACCTTTAAGATCCAGGAAGGAAAATGTTTGGTTATTAAAGAAAATTATACCTAGATGTGGTAATAATAATCACTGGCCAAACGGTGTTACCTGCTTGATTCCTAGCAGGTTCTGTTTAGCAAATAGGACAGTTTCAGAAAGAGGCAGACTACATTTTCATGTGTGTATCAGGGTAATAGTCTCAAAGTTCATGCATGAGTCGTAGTTCAGCTCTGTAGTCTGTGGGACTGGGATATATTCACGTGTTACTAGATTTCAAGATGCTCTGCTGTAAAACCGCAACAATGGATGAATGAACAACCAGCACACAATACTTCCTACCTTGCTAAATTCATGGCATGTAGCAAACAAGACTCGGTGCTTAAAATTTTTTTTTTGTGAAAATTGGAGGTTGCCAGCTCCTATTCAGGTCGGGAAATCCAAAACCAAGTACCCATTTAATTGTTTTGTCGAAGGCTCTTAAACTAACCATAACAGCTGAAACACATGAAGCATGTGCACAAAGTTTTTCTAACCAGTTTTTTTTTTTTAAGACGCCCACCTTTCTTTGTTAGTAAAATCTACTCCTAGTAAGATATTCTCTTCTGTGTCCTGTCTTCCATTGCAGTATACCACTACCATGTAGCGTACACGATCTGTCCAGTTGCTTTCCAAGCGCACAGCCTGAAATAAACAGCTATATATATTATGTCTGCTGGTACAAGTGTGTTTCAAAAAGGGAATCTTATTGATTATGCATTCATTTTATTTACTGCCATTTTACAGTTACAAAAGTAACTGCTGAGTAACAGTGTAGAGCAAACATTTCTCCAATTAACACTATATTCCCCAATGTGTTTCCTGAAGATGTCAAATTTCCTGTCTGGAAAAGCAAACAGACACAGTTCAACAGCACATTCATGCACTGTGTCTCCTTCAGCCCTGTATGCTTAACTCAAGGGGGTTATTCGCCTTTAAATTCACTTTTAGTATGAAAGACATTGATACAGGTATGGGATCCCTTATCCAGAAATCCATTATCCAGAAAGCTCCGAATTATGGAAAGCGCATCTCCCATGGACTCCATTTTAATCAAATAATTCAGAATTTTAAAACTCATTTGTTTTTTTTCTCTGTAATAATAAAATAGTACCTTGAATTGATCCCAACTAAGATATAAATAATCCTTATTGGATGCAAAACAATCCTATTGGGTTTAATTAATGTTTTATTGCTTTTTTTAGTAGACTTAAGGTATGGAGATCCAAATTACAGAAAGACCCCTTATCTGGAATACCCTTGGTCCCGAGCATTCTGGATAATGGGTCCTATACCTGTACTCCTGAGTACAATTTGCAATTGGTTTATTAGTTATTTAGTTTTTTGTTCAGCAGCTCTTCAGTTTGAAATTTCAGCAGCTAGTTGGTTGCTATTGTTTTGTTTACCTTAGCAACTAGGCAGCAGTTTCAGTAAGAGACTGGAATATGAATAGGAGAGAGTCTGAATGGAAAGATAAGTATCAACTAGAAAGGGAAGTTTGAGAACAAACTATATGTAGGGTTTAAAAAACGTGAAATCACTGAATGAAATCTGTTTGGCTCTGCCCACTTTTTCTAACCTTGGACCACAGTTATATAGTAAAACCACTGCAAAGTTTGGGGACCCTGGTTTTAATAATGTCTGAATGGCAGCAATTTAAATTTCCCCACTGAAAGTCAATGAGTGACATCTGATTGGCGGTTGGTGGCTCCGTCAACTTTTTCTAACCTGGAACTGCAGTTACCCAGTGACTAACTCTGCAAAGTTTAGGGACCCTAGGATTAATAGTTAAAGAATGGCAGCAGTTGAAATTGAAAGCAATAAAAGTCAATAGGTAAATTGTGATTGGTGATTGGTGGTGGTGGGTGTGCCGACTTTTACTAACCTTGAGTCGAAGTCACCCAGTGACAAACAGTGGGCACCTTGGCATAAATAGTGTGAGAATGACAGCATTTTACACTTCACCACTGAAATAGGTAAAATGTGATTAGCTGTTGGTGGCCCCGCCCACCTTTTTTCTAACTTTGAATGGCAAATATCCAGTGACTAACTCTGGAAAGTTTAACAACCCCAGAATTAATACTTAAATAATGGCATCAAATTAAATATAAACCAATTAAATTTAATGGATTGAAATTGATTGGCTGTTGGTGGCTTCGCCTACTTGTTCTAACCCTGAATATGTGGTCAGCTGGTGACTGACTGTGCAAAGTTTGGGAACCCTGACATAAATAGTGTGAGAAAGGCAGCATTTTAAATTTAAACCAAAAAAAAATTTAAATAAAGGAGTCTAATTGGATGTTGGTGGCTCCACCCACTTTTAAAAACCTAAAAATGCAGTCCCCTAGTGACCCTGGTATTAATACTGTGAGAATGGCAGCAGGTTGAATTTCCCCATTGAAAATCAATAGTTAAAATCTGATTGGCTGTTGGTGGCTCCACCCACGTTTTCTAAATCTGAACCACAGTTACCTGGTGACTAGCTCTGCAAAGTTTGGGGACCTTAGTATTATTATTTAAAGAATGGCAGCAGTTTAAATTTAAACATATGAAGTCTATAGGTAAAATCTGATTGGCTGTTTGTGCCTCTGTCCACTTTTCAAAACTAAAACTGCAGCCCCCTAGTGACCAACTGTAAAAAGTTTGGAGACCTTGGTGTTAATACTGGGAGAATGGCAGCAGGTTGAATTTCCTCATAGAAAGTCAATAGTTAAAATCTGATTGGCTGCTGGTGGCCCCTCCCACTTTGGGGTCATCCAACAAATGTTGCTGTTTCATTCGGGGTGACCCCATTATTATGTTATTCAAGTTTGAGGGGTGTAGCTTCAAAGCTGTAAGAGTAGCAGCAGTTTGAAAATCTTCCATGTCAAAGTCAATGGGAAAATTGGGGGGAGCGGCGCCACAAAACAACGGGGGGGGGGGGGGGGGTGCGGGATCACTTAGAAAAGCGCAAGCAACCTGCTCCGCTATAGGGAGAAAAAGTGTGGAGAGTTTGGGCGTTGTACCCCTAAAACTGTAGGAAGAATAGCGTTTAGAAAATGGGGGGGGCGCTAAGAATAAGAATAAGCTGAAGTTAAAGAACAGTATGTTGGGGTTTTCAACCCAACATAATAACAATAAAATTGCAAGGTCGCAGAGCAATAGCTTTTTGCCTGCTGGGTCAGTGTCCCCTGTTTGAAAGCTTGGAAGATGTAGAAGAGGAAGGCAAATAATTCCAGAAAAGATAACGAAGACCAATTGCAAAGTTGCTAGGAATAGGACATTTTATAAAGTACTAAAAGTTAACTTTAAGGTGACCAATCCCTTTAAGGTAGCTGTACAATGCATGATAAAAGCTGCATCACTCTACCTCCAGACTAAGTCAGAAGTTTATTGGGCAGTTTATGGTTCTCCCTAACGGGGCTGCTCAACCAACATGAGGTCAGATGAGGAGCATATTGTATGTTGATGCTGACATTGTCCGATGGGCCGCAGTTAAGGTTGCCACCTCACCTGTTTAATACCAGCCACATATTGAATCCACATCCTGTATGGCTAATTAGCAAGTCATTCTGCAGACTGAACAGATTTATGCGCAGCTATATCTAAAGTAATTGCTAACTAGCAATTCAGGATGTAGATTCAATATGTGGCCTGTATTAAAGGAGCGGCAACCCTAGCTGCAGTGCATGATCCGATTGTTGGTCCCAAGGCTAACAATCCGATCATCGTGATATGGTCCTGGATAGCAAAGGTCAATTTAGGCCAAGAACCATTTAGCAAGGCTGCAGTGCAGTACAGGAAGGAGGGCACTAACGGAGACATAGGTTTCCCTCTAGCCGTCAAACCTCCTGCTTGTGTAAGTTAGCTCTGTGTCCCTGATAACAGTTGTAAGGGGAAAAAATTATTTATGTCCGATTTCAAGAAGATAGATAGTGATAATTTGCTTTCAATGTATGAAGTTAAAATACTAATAATTCATTCCAAGACCCATTTAGCCCTAGTAATAAATTAAGCCATTAAAAATATCCCAGTTTTTCCAATGTATAAATAACAGAGAGGGCTTTTACACAATGCTTATAATAGCAAGGTAATAATGTAATTCAGACCAACTGACACAAGGCTGCATCTTACCAACTTAATGCGATCTTCACAGCGGAGGAGATTAATCATAAGCTGCAGATGCTGGGGAAGATCTCCTGAAAAAAACAAGTAGCACTGATGTGTTACTTATACAGTCATCTTGAAAAAACATAGTAAATGCACTCTTTTTGCCCCAGTGTTACCCTAAGGCCTACATTTCAAAGCTGTGTTTGCAGATTTTGTGCATATAACCAGACAACTGGTCATGGTTCTGTAGGATGGCAGCTGGTCATTAGGTTGGGTTTTATGCAAATATCCGAATTGAATAAGCATTCACCCCACAGATCTTTACATATGCACTGATTGGGTCAGGCGGATTGGCCGATCTCAACCTTACTCCCTGACAATCTGTGCATGTGTGTATTTTAAGCAACAGTTTTGAGGAGCCTTCCTGCCATTACAAGATTAAAGTGTCTAAAGCTGTTGTAATGGGTAATTGTGCTAAAAATGATTCCTTCCATCATGTGATTATGTAATACAACTGTTTTAGACACAGAGATCCCAACATGTTGCTTCCCACCCCCTTTGATGTTGCTCCCAGTGACCTCAAAGTAGGAGCTTATTTTTGATTTTTTGACCGGGAGGCAAGTTTTGGCAGCACAGAGACAGAGTTTTACTCCAAACAGAGCCTCATGCAGGCTAGCAGTCCACATCGGGCTACCAAATAGCCAATCACAGGCCTTATTTGGTATACCCAAAGAACTTTCATGCTTTTGTGGCTCACCACACATGCAGATAGTTACACTGTACTTATTTGGGGTGTTCAAAAAAACTGGTTGAATTGTTAATCCATACTGACACCAACAGTGTTATATGCCATGTATAACACATAAGCACATTTTGCATGCTGGGTCATCAGTACTATGTGGTCACAGATCCGATTTTTCAAAACTACCTCAACAGGGCTAATACACCAGAGTTAGGCCAATGTGTAGAAACCAAACAACCTTATAACGGTGTGCTTTAGGGGTTAACCTGCCTTCTAGTTATATACTGACTGAATATCGCTAGTTACCCTTACTAAAAACCCAATTAAACCTTCAGAAACTTTACAATAGATGAACCCCTTCTCACCCCCGATATATTGAAAGACACCCTCAAATCCTAAAATAAGTGTAAAAAGACAAAATTATTCAATTCAGATATCTTGACAGAACCTACCTAACCCCCATAGACTTCATTTGATAAATTCTGTCATTCCTGACATTTGCCCCAAATGCCATCACTCCCCTGGAGAGTACATACATATGGTATGGCAATGTCCGATCATTCAGAAATTCAAAATTAAATGGAAATTTAAACAACCCCTAAAGAAAAAGCATTGGATAGAACTGGTTAAGAATTCAGTTCCACTATACCAGTTAACATATATGTGTAGAGTTTGCCCCCAAAAATTTGACAAGATCTGGTCCCCATGGATATCAAAACACCTTTCCTTCTAGCTCTCCAGGATGAATCAATTTCAGAAACCACCCCTGTTATGCCCCGCCCCCTCCCCTGAGGAACGACAGTACACATTTTGGTATGGGTAATTGGTACTGGTTATGCAAGAAACTCAGTTGACACTATACTGTAATATGTTTAAAGTTACTGTTATTTGTGGCAATTTGAAATAACTAACTTAATATACCTTGCGCTAATTAAACACCTGTTCACAATACTAAAGTCATCTTTAGTTGTTTGTAAATTAAAATAAATAAAAAAATACTCAAGTACTCTTCCCCAACAAAGGTGATATAACCTACCAGCATGTTTGTGTAGATTTAGAAGGCTCCTTTGCCCTTGAGTGCTGTTTCCTTGCTGCAAGAAGAGGGCAGCTCCCTTCACCATGAAAAAGCTGTCGCTTAAACTAAGAAAAAAATAGTAATAAAATAATTTAAAATTTCCAGGCACACAAGAGACCAGACCACTTGACAATCATTATACAACTCCTGATCTAGTTTTTTTTCCTCTAATATCCTGCTTTATGCACATTTTTTCATTGTTACTCCTTGTTCACAAGTCCATGTGCATGTGTATAGCAACTTAACACCTGTCTGTTGCCTTAGTAAATGCCATACTTAGCAACAACTAAATCTATCTTTATTGAATGTAGTTCAAAGCCAATTAAGTTGGTGCATGATATATTCAGAATATCACTTTGCATTGCTGCATTATGACAAAAAACAAAAGCATTGCTGAGATCCTAAAGATCTGCTGGTTTTAACAAGCACAGATTTAAGACTAATACTGCCACTAACCCCACACTAACCTCAATCAACTGGTTAGTTTTCGTTGCAGGTTCTTTTCCGGTGCCCTGAAAATTTATCCTAGCCACATCCCATGCCTCTGTGATGCCCATAATTAATGGAAATCTAATCAACACCTTTTACAGTTATCTTAAAAATACCCATAATCACAGCACAACCCAATACCTACTGTTGATTCCACTGGGATTTTAGGAATCTTGCATGCTCTATATTTCGGTCTTCAGCAGTTACGTGAGTCAAAATACATTGCATCTCTGTGGTTCTGCATGAGTTTGCACTGATCCAAGAGACAGATGTTCCCAATCGGAGCCCTGCAAGTATTATGACTGCTTCCCTATATGGCATATTTCTCACCATATTAATCAGCTCAAGTGATATTACCCAGCATCCCTACAACTAAGAATGGAACATAAGAAAATGTTAGGAAACTGTAATGATTTCCAGTTTGAGGTGATCTGCTCAATGACTTATTGGACACTACACAAAAAGCATGACATCAGTTTTCAGTAAATTTGTCAACAGCCTGGGCTATGAGGTCACTTTAGGGTGTTTACGTCCATGAAATCACAGTTTCAGTCTAATTGCAGGAAAAAGTGGAGGTAATGTAAGGGCTGATAGCCAGAAATTTGTTATATTTGTCAAAGATGGAAAGCAGAAATTAAAGGACTAAAAACATAGTAGCCTTCAATACTTGTAGCCAGGCCTACAAGTCCTACCCTAGACACTACTAAGAGTGTCTTTGTCTAAACCACATTTTCTTTTCCACCAAAAATATACCCACTAAAAGACAGCTTCATACTGCATAGTCTTTTGTGAAACTTACTAGTGTCCTGATGATAGAAAGCTCCCTAGCAGTCCCAGAGCGAGGAGTTGGACAGTATTGTGAGGGACTGGGATATGTGCTGGCACTGGGAAAGGGAGGGAGGAAACAGCTGACCATTTGACTCCCACAGACCTTTCCATTCATACATTCACTATTATACAGACTGGAGAAGGGGAAAACAATACAATTGAAAAAACTAAAGTGGCCAACAGAGTGAAAAATAAAATTTGGCATAAACATGACATGGTTGTATTTTTTTCAGCTGTGCTGCAATCCAGTAAACAATATAGGGGGATCTATGTTCGTCTATCTAAAATGATGTCCACAGAAAGTGTGTATTAATCTATAGCAGAGAGTGTAAGGTAACACAACATTTAGGGGCTGATTTACTAACCCACGAATCCGACCCGAATTGGAAAAGTTCCGACTTGAAAACGAACATTTTGCGACTTTTTCGTATGTTGTGCGATTTTTTCGGATTCTGTACGAATTTTTTGTTACCAATACGATTTTTGCGTAAAAACGCGAGTTTTTCGTATCCATTACGAAAGTTGCGTAAAAAGTTGCGCATTTTGCGTAGCGTTAAAACTTACGCGAAAAGTTGCGCATTTTTCGTAGCGTTAAAACTTAACGCTACGAAAAATGCGCAACTTTTCGCGTAAGTTTTAACGCTACGCAAAATGCGCAACTTTTTACGCAACTTTCGTAATGGATAGGAAAACTCGCGTTTTTACGCAAAAATCGTATTGGATCCGAAAAATTCGTAAAGAATCCGAAAAAATCGCAAAACATACGAAAAAATCGCAAAGTACCGATCATTACGAAAAAAACGCAATCGGACTCCATTCGACCCGTTCGTGGGTAAGTAAATCAGCCCCTAAGTGTTTTAGGGGCTAAATTCCTTCTCCTCTATAAACACTGCCAGTCAATAAAAAACAGTTATATTTGCTGTCCATATAGGCAGTGGGGGACAAAAGAAACTGTCAGTCTTAAAGTGCGGTGTCTCAATGGCCAGAGTGAGGGAGCGAGGGCAGTATCTCAATGAGAGGTAGTGACCCCCAACCAGCGGTTTGTGCTATTTCCCTGAAATGAGCTCTGATCACAGCTCCTGGAAACATACAGGGCCAGAGGCCGTCCTAATGAGAAAAAGCAGGGGACTGTTCTGTACCAGACTTGGAAAAAAAGAACAGGAGTTTGTTTACTGGGTTGTCATTGGTCAGTTGCTGATAAAAGCAAGTCAGGCACAGATAACGAAGTGAGACATGCTCATAGCGTGAAACGCCCACTCCTCATTATGCTGCAGGCACTGAGGATAGCGCACATAGCTCCAGTTAGCTGTATTTAAACCCTGTTTTTACTGCTTTGCCATCTGATTTTTTTTTAGAACATCTCTTATAGTACTTTCCAATCTTAAGGATTTAAGATTTTGCATTTACCCCATTAACCTATCTTTGACTAGTACTGTTAATAGAAATTGAGATAAGTTAAAACCTACAATATATGCACATTACTGTCCAGAAATAGTTTTACATTTAACAAATAATAATTTAGAATAGGACTGGCACCATAAAAGAACAAATCATTTGCCAATATATTTGCTCCAATTGCAGAGCTTTGTTCACTGATACTACCAGCTGCGGTTCTAAAGCAATAAATAAAATGTCTGTAACTCTATTTCATGGAGCTCTACTTGCAAATAACCTTGTGCTATCGATCAGCATCCTCAATGGGCCTCAATGCAGTTAACAGCCATTATCTAAGAGCCTTCTCAAATGATGAGATAGCCATTCGTCACCCTTGCAGTATGAGTCAGATGCTTATGCTGGCAACAAGGAACTGGGCTCTTTGTCTGTCTGCCTGACTCAGCAACAATATGTGACCTTTATGAGGGAAAGAAAAAGAAGTAGCCTGCGTCTCGCTTTCAGAGGAACCAAGCTGTGTGGGAGAGATAGCACACAATGTAACTAGCAATTTAACCCCTGCTTAAATATAGCCTGCAAAAGGGCTTTATCGTTTCCTCTTTTAAAAGTCTGATCCATCAGGCTAGCACACTTCCCAGTTTGCCCCTGCCAGCAGATTCCAATCAGTTCCATTAAAGGGAAACTATACCACTGAATACTGCTAGTTTCTAATGAAAAATATCATATAAAACAGCCCATATTTAAAATGCTGTTTCATATAATAAAGGAAATCTTATTTTTCTCATATTATGTTTATTTCCATAATACCATATAGAAACACTGCCATTTAAAGTCTATCTCCGCAGCGTGTATGTGGCTCCGTGCTCACACGCAAACAGCCATGCATACATGTTAGGTTACGTCATCCATTATTCCTGTTACATGTAGAACCTGCATTATTTGCTGATCAGCAAGTGACATTACAAAATGGTTAGAAAACAATAGTCTAGTCAGCTGGGAAATAATATTTATGATAAAAAAACATCCTGAAAAACGCTGACTGCATCAGCAGGATGATTCATTCTCTTGTGTTTCAAAGACAAATTATTTGACTCTAATTTGGTTCACATTTTGTAAAGCTCCACATAAAATCACAAATGACCTTAGATAATCCTATAGCCGGTGTATAGGCAAGCATGACATGAGATGAACGAAAGCATGAAACTTCCCTCCCAGCCACTAGATTCCATTTGTTTAAGAGCAATATAAAGTTTATGTATAAAGGACAATAGGGTGGAAAGGGATACTGTTCTTTAAAATTGCTGTTGTCTTTTAAGATTAGGGCATGGACCAAAAAGACCCACTCTCCCAAGGGTGTGATATTATATTATCTGACAGGATATTTGAAATATATTTATCATATTTATATATGCTATCTATATTTCTTATGTCTAAAGAGTGTAGTCAGAGTGTAGGCGAGGTGAGTCAGAGGCAGGCAGGTTCTTATGACAAACAAAGAAGTGTCCCAAATGTCAGGCCTGTGTGCACAAGTAACTACGTGAGAAAGTGGACGTTGCAGGAAGTGAGTCGCAGAACCTACTAAACATTTAAAAAGGTATTTTGAAAAAAAATTTGAAATATTCTAAGAGGACCCCAAGTTTAGATTTTTGCTACTCAAAACACAGACCTTGTAGGTGGGTATCAAGGTAACACAATTTGTTCCAGTTTACTAATTTCTACCTCCATGGAAACTATAAAACACCACATCACTGAAAGTAAATCTACCAAAAACTATGAACTGTGTTTAAATCTTGAAGATTTAATCTGTATTTTTTCAGAATCTAGGTGTTCCTGCATCAACATGAATAGGGTGGGTGATATTTAAACATTTAGTAAACCATGTTCCAGGCTATAAAGAATTTATATTGTGCTATAAATGCCCCCTTTTAAGAGTGCATACCTATTGTGCAAAGCTGTTAATTACAGCACATTTCCACCACCTTTTAATTGTAATACAAGGACTTTTCCTCTTTGAACAAAATATTTCCATGTGGTTTTGTGTTGCAAAACAGTATTGACTTATGAAAGTGAAAACCAAAAAAAATACTTGATAACTTTCTGGCTGGAGTATGTACATTCTGCCTTTGTTAACATGGGTTTCCTACTGGTGATTCTGTTCCCTTCCAGAGTCAATAAAAGATATTATTGGTTAACTTCATATGAAACTGGCCTTACATTCTGTGTGCTTTGTTGCTGTGGTACAGGTATGGGATCAGTTATCCGGAAACCCGTTATCCAGAAAGTTCTGAATTACGGAAAGGTCATCTCCCATAGACTCCATTATAAGCAAATAATTCTAATTTTTATAAATGGTTTCCTTTTTCTCTGTAATAATAAAACAGTACTTTGTACTTGATCCCAACTAAGATATAATTAATCCTTATTGGGGGCAAAACAATCCTATTGGATTTATTCAATTCTTAAATGATTTTTAACAGACTTAAGTTATGGAGATCCAAATTACGGAAAGATCCCTTATCCGGAAAACCCCAGGTCCTGAGAATTCTGGATAACAGGTCCCATACCTGTACAAAAATTAGACTCCAGCAGAAAGGGGCTATAAAAGTAATGCATAATATTTTAGTGCTTTACAAATATACAATTAAAATGTTTATAAAAATATACAATAAAAAATGTTTCTCAAACTATGGGATATTAACAGTAATGAAGTCAGGCTTACAAACTCTGATTACCCTGCCTTATTAATGTGATCACAGTAAAGAAATATGCCTATAGTTGAGGTTAAAGGACTGTAGTGAATGGTTTAACATTCTGTGTAGAACTGATTGGTTATACATGAACAAAGAATTCAGCATTTGATCAAACGGTTAAATCAGTGTAAGAAAGTGTTTAGCCATATAGCAATTACCTAGCTAAATTTCCATCAATAAAAAAATGTCTCAATCAGTTAAAAAATTCTTAAACCTAAGAAAAAAATAAAAATAAAATCTAAAACTGTATTACACAAGTGCAAATCAGGAGCAATATACATTTGTTTACATTGTTGCTTCTTTGCACCTTATCCCCAGTGTGAACAAAATTCTCCAAAGTATCTGAGATTTCTGAAATACTGTTGGGGAAAAAAAGTAAAATATCAGTGCCACCCTGTGGTCATCACTGTAATTGTAGTTAATCAACAGAGGAAATAGTAAGTGAAATACTGGTGATCCTCTGCTTCACAAAGCATTTAGGTGTTGGCTCATTTCCTCACATCCTTCTGATTTGACAGTTCTCTACCTAGAGTAACAACATGGGCAAGTCTGGAGCTGGCCACTGATACCTTTAAAGTCAGACAGGGGTAGAGAACAGAAAAGGTGGCACAACAAAATGAAGGCTCAGATGTGGTGCATGCCAAAGAGCAAAATCTTCATTTCAGGGGGTTTTCATGTGGTTTTAGGCCTACAGTGGTAATAAGGATTAGCGGATGGGTGTACTGATCCTCAAAAACTCTTGAAGGCTAGTCCAGCACTGATTAAAAAATTTTTTGAGAAGGGTCACATTCTGGGTGACTTTTTAAAATCAAGCAAACACAGAACTGTATGTGGTCTGTGTCCACCAGCTTTGCCCAGACACACACTGTAATAGAATAATCAGTTCAAAGGCAAAATGGTATACGTAGTTAAAGCTTCAAGTACTTTACATTCTGTTACATACTGTGCAGTGTTGCTGTTCCTCTAAACCATGATTAAGTGCAGTGGAGCACAGCATAAAATGTGTAAGGTTGTTTGTATCTTACAGATTGCAAAAAAACGACTTCATGCTTTAACTACGCCTGTCTCTGTGGGGGTTCTACGAGTACCTGAACAGCATCCTAGATATTGGTTCATCAACATTTGATGAAGGTCTGGGACATGTGAACCTGGATCCAGCTTTGCAACTGGTGAGTATTTAAACATTCTGACGAGCAAAATACTTTGACTCTTATAGTTACACGTTAAGTGTTCACATGGTGACCTGCCTAAAGAGTACATCTTCCACATATAGCAAAGAATATCTGCTAACAGTGTCACCCTAATATATTGTAAAGTCACTAATTCTTAATTTTAGCCTTCTATAGGGGAACACATAAGGTCTATCCATATTCTTCCATACAGAATGCATTTTGCAGCTGAGTATCTGTAACCTGCCAGCCCATAGCTACCTTCATAACAACTAACCGTATCATACAGGTAATTCTCTTTCACTAAAAGAAACCCATTAAAAGGGGTGGTTCACCTGCAGGTTATTTTTTAGTAAGTTATAGAATGCCCTATTCCTAGCAACTTTTCAACAAGTCTTCATAGTTTTATAATTATTTGCTTTTTTCTTTTGACTCTACCCAGCTTTCAAATGGGGGTCACTGACCCCAGCAGCCTTAAAACTATTGCTCTGTAAGGCTACACTATTACTGTTCCTTTTTATTACTTATCTGTCTGCCCCCTCTATTCAGTCATGTCTCTCTTTCAAACAACTGCCTGGCTGCTAGGTTAAACTGGATACTAGCAACCAGATAGCTCCTAAAATTCCAAACTGGAGAGCAGCTGACCAAAAAGCTAAATAGTTCAAACACTGCAAATATTAAAAAATGAGGATCAAATGCAAATTGTCTCAATAGCACTTTCTACATCATAAAAGTTAAATTAAGGGCAGTGGCAGACGGGGAGATTAGTCGCTCAAAATGCGATCCCACCGGCAAGAATGTAAACGCCGGTGGGATGGCATATGTGTCGCTGAAATTTCCCGAAGTCGTTGAAGATTCCTCTCAAGGCATTTGTCGCAGGGCGACTAATCTCCCCATCTGCCACTGCCACTGCCCTAAAGGTGAACAACCCCTTTAAAGGATACCCATAAAAGGATATCTTAGTTCTGCTATCCAAAAGGTTTGAGACAAAACAAAAAGGATCAAAAAGACACAGTTTCTTTTAAAAATACTTTCGTAGGCAAAACAGGAATTGCATTAGCAGTAGTCTTCATAAAGACTTAACATTATTGCCTTATACTTGGTTCAGAGACACGCATTTAATATGTAGCAACATGTGATCTGGTGATGATTACACACTGCCTCTCTGATATCTCATTGTGTCACCTCTATGCCTGCAATGCTATGCAGCACACTGTATATGTAGAGCAAAGTACTTAAAGAACCTTCCATAAATAACGCTCACCTTAAGTTCACTTTGCGATCCTCCTCATTTCCAAACTCCTGGATTTAAAAATAAAACAAAAGAGCGAGAGAGAATTAGCACACAGAAGACATCAACTCCATTAATAAATAATCAGCAGAAGAGGCGTGGGCAAAATGCTTGCCATCAAACATTCATTTTGATGCACACTCACTCCCAAGGTTCAGCAAATGGTTCTGTGCACTTAGATCATCACTTTGTTTACCAATATCTTTTTGAGGGGTTAATTAAATGAGAAAAGAAAAATAAATGGTTCATTTATTTATTATGATAGAACAGAAAACGTGCGGAGAAAAGATCTGCTGCACTCTATATGCAAGTATAGACTAGGACATTTCCATCTTTCAACAGAAATTGACCTGATTAAGTGCATGGTTTTACACATAAATTCATATTTGAACAGACACAATGCAGCGACAGACACTCCACTATCTATAGTTGGTGGGCAGTGGGTACAGACTCTCTGGAAAGTAGAAGGAGAAGTCCTAGAATCAATCATTTCCCAATAGAAGAAGGCAAGGATAGGGTTGCTTTACACTGTGTGCCCAACAGGGAAGGTGGTCCCAGAAAGGACAGAGGCATACTATTATGATTTCCATTAAAATTAGGTATATCTGTGCAAAAAGAAAAACTTTTTTTTTTTGGTAGTTTAGACCAAAACTTGGTCTCAATCACCAACTTGAATGAGTTCATGTCAAGAAAAAAAAAAAAGGAGGGGGGTATATTGTCTCCTGTCTTATACCTTTTTCAACATGAGTGAATTAATAGGGCTTGGTCTGAACATACTTTTTGCCTTTTTTTATGCTAAAAAGAGGGTGAATAGGGTGCTGTGGCTGTTTGTTCGCTTTGCCCATTATGCAGAGGGATTACATGAGCACTGGTAATAATCTACCTTGCAAGGACTAAATATGGAGTAGCTTCAATTCTAATGTTTGTCTTGTTTAGCCCAAGAAATATACACCAAAAAAAATATATATTTTTTTGCAATTAAAATAATTAGCAAAAAGTATGTTCAGTACAAGCCCTAACCTTGGTAGTCATGATAAACAATGATCAAGGGGGTATACTGCCCCTTTGAGGTAAACATGCTATCTGCAATGTATTTTGGTAAGTCTCAACTACAATACTGATGGACTTCAGCATGAGCTAAAGAATACAAATAACCTTGAACACTTTTGGTGTGCAAGGATGGCCATAATGTGTCATTTCCCAGGATGTGACCTAAGCTTCCTGCTTTGACCTCCAGGTAGGACTTCTGCCACAGATTCCAGTTTCCTGCCATCTGGATTTGATGTAGAGCAACCTGTCTTGCTCACAGATGTGCAGTTCTGATTCAACTGCCCACTCAGGAAGGAACAAGGCCTCTTGCAAGATGAAAAGAGTAACCATTTATTGCTAAGGGAGTGAATTTCTAGCCCCCACTGGGATAATACAGTTCTAATGGGTTTAGGCCAGCCCATTAAGAGTTTTCCATGCCTTATTTATTTGACCTCTGCTCATATGGGACTGAACAGTGCATTCTTTCTGTAGGGTAGGGCTGCAAAAGCCTTATGATGACCGCTACAAGGAACAGGTCTATCAACATGTCTACCAAATTCAGCTGTTTTTGTTAAAGAAAGTATGTCAGTTATATTTCTTTACAGAATATCCAATGTGACTAATAATCATTTTTACGCACTGAGGGTTCTTTATATGCATGTATCACCCTACAGGAAAAAATGGGGAACTATGCACTACTAAAATCACTCAAAAATAACAAATCCCCTATCATTACAAAAATGGAAGTTGATGTTCTGCCGAATCCCGAACCGAATCCTAATTAGCATATTCTAATTAGGATTGTGAAGTGTTACAAATCCCCCCTAAATTTTAACCCTTTCCGAATGCTAATTAGCATATGATAATTTATGCTAATTAGGATTCGGCGAAACCAAATCCATCAAAAAAAGACTGGATTCGGCCCGAATCCCGAACCAAGTAAATGCCGGCACTCACGTATAGATAAGTTGCTGTTGCCTGGGTGCAGGTCCAAATAATGTTGAAGGTGCTTGAGAGAGGGTCAGCACTCACAGGACTTATATAAACAAATTATTTTTATTAAAGAGGAGACTAACGTTTCGGCTAGCACTCTAGCCGAGAAAGTAACAAGTTTGTATCAACACAGTTCTGGGGCTCATGTAAAGCAGAACTGTGTTGATAAATTTAAAGCAACTGGACTTGTTTAGTAATCATTGAAGACGTTTCACTACTCATCTGAGCAGCTTCTTCAGTTCAACTGACTGGTATGGGAAGTCCTCAGCATATATACTCTTCCACTAATCCAATCACAATGGCACTTTGTAACTCTTCTGTGAGTTTCAGATGTCACCTCTCTGAGGTGTGAATGCTGTGGAGTTACTTTGAGAGGATTACCAAAGTATCATGCAACTCTTCAAACAGGTGTTACTTTTTGGAGTTGCATGAATGGATGTGTGAAGAGTTCTGAAACTGCCGGGGTACAGATGTTAGAACAGCATTGTATGTAGCAGACAGATGGTGTCGAAGTCCCCCGCCTCTGTTAAGGGATGGTTTCTCCACTTTGACATGAATGGCCTCTTTTACACCTCTTTCAAACCAGCGGTCTTCTTTGTCCAAAATTTGGACGTTGCTGTTTTCAAAGGAGTGTTCCTTGTCTTTTAGGTGTAGAAATACAGCAGAGTCCTGGCCTGTAGTGTTCGCCCTCCTATGCTGAGCCATTCGCTTAGAGAGCAGTTGCTTTGTCTCACCAATGTAAAGGTCGGTGCACTCCTCGCTACACTGGACTGCGTATACAACATTGCTTTGTTTTTCCTTTGGTGTTGGATCCTTTGGGTGTACAAGTTTTTGTCTCAGTGTGTTGCTAGGTTTGAAAAACACAGGGATGTGGTGTTTGTTGAAAATTCTCCTGAGTTTCTCCGACACTCCTGCTACATATGGGATGACTATATTGCGCCTTCTCTCTGCCTCAGGACAGTTATTCCTTTTGGTGTTCCTGTTGGGCTTAGTTGCTCCTGTTTTGACAAAGGCCCAGTCTGGGTAGCCACAAGCTTTCAGTGCTCCTCTGAGATGTTTACATACCTTGTCCTTGGACTCTGTATCAGTTGTCACACTTTCCGCCCTGTGGTGTAGAGTTCTAATGACACCCAGTTTGTGTTCCAGCGGATGGTGGGAATCGAACAACAGATATTGATCCGTGTGAGTGGGTTTCCTGTATACTTCTGTTTTCAAGATACCCCCCTCTTGAATGGATATCAAACAGTCCAAAAAAGCAAGTTTGTTCTCATGGACATCCTCCCTTGTGAACTTGATATTGTTGTCCACTGAGTTAATGTGTTCTGAAAAGGCCGCCACTTCGTTGGATCTGATTTTAACCCACGTGTCATCTACATACCTGAACCAGTGACTTGGTGTAGTTCCATTGAATGTGAGTAGGGCCTTCCTTTCCATTTCCTCCATATACAAGTTTGCTACAATGGGAGAAACTGGTGAACCCATTGCACAGCCATGTTTTTGCCTGTAAAATTGGTCCTTGTATCTGAAGTATGTGGTGTTAAGGCACAAATCTAACAATAAACATACTTGGTTGGGACTGAGTTTCGTTCTGCTGCCGAGGGTGTTATCTTTCTGCAGTCGATTTCTTACAGTCTCAGTAGCCTCTGCTGTAGGTATACATGTGAATAGTGAAGTGACATCATATGATACCATAGTTTCTTCTGCCTCTAGTTTAACTCCTTGAATCTTGGTGACAAACTCTTTGGCATTTTGGATATGATGCACTGTTTTACCTACCAATGGGGCTAAGATGTTGGCCAAGTATTTTGAAATGCTGTAAGTCACTGAATTGATGCTGCTGACAATAGGCCTGAGTGGTGCTCCATCTTTATGTATCTTGGGGAGTCCATATAAGCATGGTGTAGCTTCTCTGGGGTACAGGCGGTGGTATAAAGCTCGATCAATGGCTTCCTCCTTTTCAAGTTGTTGTAGGCAATCTATCACCTTTTTCTTGTAACTGCTGCTTGGGTCTCTCCTTAAAGGTTCATATGTATTGCTATCACTGAGTAGCGAGGTCATTTTGCAGTGATAGTCAGTTGTGTTTAGCACAACTGTGCATCGCCCTTTATCTGCTGGCAGGATGGTGATGTTCGGGTCCTTACTAAGGGATGTGAGAGCTCTCCTCTCTTGTGTAGTAAGGTTAGAGGGGGGTGCTTTGGCACTTGACAATGCAGCTGACACTTTTAGTCTGAGTTGTTCTGCTTCCTCCACCTTTATATGGTTGTTATTGATGGCAGATTCTGTGGCTGTGATTAGCTCAACCACTGGGATGTGTTGTGGTGTCACTGCATAGTTTAGCCCCTTGGCTAGCACGTCCTCTTCTGGCTGAGTAAGTACCCTGTCTGATAGGTTCTTAACCCATGTATCTTTGGTGTTCTTGGATGTCTCATCTTTCTGCCTCCAAGTTAGTTCTTCTGTCCTTTTCAAACCGCTGCTACGTGACAGTAAGCTGGTGAACTTGCTTATTTGCCTCTCCTTACTCTTAATGTGTTGTGCCATCTGTGCATGTTCAATGAACTGAACCACCCTTTCCAGAGTTACATCAGGTAGCTGTTTTGTCAAACTCTGTTTCAGTTGTTCAATTTTCTGTTTAAGGGCCTCAATGGTGAAGTTGATCTGTCTAACCCGTTCATTTAGTAGATGTTTTTGGGCCTTCATTAAAGATATTGCTGGCTCTGTGACCTTTTACAGTGGAACCCAGGCGTAGGCTACAAGGAGTGAGTCCCTGATGTCTGCATCTGAGATTGAAGCGTAGATGGTTCCGATAGTCTGCGAGTTTTCTTGCTGTTCTTTCATATTCCCGAACCAGTTT
The DNA here is from genome assembly GCF_000004195.4 of Xenopus tropicalis. Taxonomy (NCBI): domain Eukaryota; kingdom Metazoa; phylum Chordata; class Amphibia; order Anura; family Pipidae; genus Xenopus; species Xenopus tropicalis. The sequence continues at coordinate 146,492,284 of NC_030677.2, forward strand.
TAGAGTATTCTCTCCAAAATGAATGGCAATATGTCTATGAAGATTTTCATTTATCCAGGTCATGGTATATCTAGTATAAACATCCATTCATGCAACACATCCATTCATGCAACTCCAAAAAGTAACACCTGTTTGAAGAGTTGCATGATACTTTGGTAATCCTCTCAAAGTAACTCCACAGCATTCACACCTCTGTGAGTTTCAGATGTCACCTCTCTGAAGAGTTACAAAGTGCCATTGTGATTGGATTAGTGGAAGAGTATATATGCTGAGGACTTCCCATACCAGTCAGTTGAACTGAAGAAGCTGCTCAGATGAGTAGTGAAACGTCTTCAATGATTACTAAACAAGTCCAGTTGCTTTAAATTTATTTATACTAGATATACCATGACCTGGATAAATGAAAATCTTCATAGACAAACTGTGTTGATACAAACTTGTTACTTTCTCGGCTCACCCCTGACAGCTAGCTACAGTAGCATGTTCATTTTGATACTTTTGCTTCTGTTTAAGCTGCTGCTTGGACCTTTTGATTACTTGCTTGTACTTATTATTATTTCTCTTGTGTTTTTTGTTTTTATTGCATGTTTTCAGTTTTTTTATTGGTTTATCTCTGGTATCCCGTCTCTGGCGACGTATGATGACGTCATCTCCACTTTTTCCCGCCATTTTGTGCTTTTTTAGACACTGTGTTTGTTGTATTCACCACTTTGATAAAGGCTAGTGCTAGCCGAAACGTTAGTCTCCTCTTTAATAAAAATAATTTGTTTATATAAGTCCTGTGAGTGCTGACCCTCATTGAAGCACCTTATATATATTTTATGGCATCCAATCTGTCCTGATTTGGACATATCCTTACTGTCCAGCTGAACCAAAACCAAACCTTTTGAGTCATAAGATAGCAGAAGGCAATGCTATGCGTGTTTATTTATTTAGCTAAAATTTGATTATGTTAAATTGGGAATTAATGACAGCAGAAATGATGTGGCTTTTACCATCTTCCATTACTTGTTTGTTAAAAAAATCTAGTCCAATAGATGCACAGCATTACATTCACGCAGTTACTGCAGTTTGTATATAGTATTCAGTTTGTTCTATTAATGTTCGATTAAGCATGGGCAGCTGTTTTTTTGCTGGGGGGAAGCTGTAATGCAACCCTGTAAATGGACTAATGTGAGCACAGTTCAGCCACCTGAAACATAGGGTATGTTTTGGGTTACAACCTGCAATGCAACCACTTTCAGTATACTGCATGTGTCACTCATGCATCAGAGACAATGTACTGTATATACAGTGGATAATGTTTCCCAACACCATCACAAATTGCAAATAATACTGGAGTCTCGTGGCCACATAAAAACCTTCTACTGTCTTTACAGGAATGCAAAGAGATCAGAAGGGCCCAGGATGATACCAAATTTAAATATACTTTTTCAAAAGAGGTCATATTCCTGCAGTACTAGGATTTCCCTAAAGAATTTTGCTTTTGTAGGTTATGCCCACTGTTCCTACTAAGGCTAGTATCACCCAAAACTTGCTCAGTGCTCTACAGTTTGCTGTGTGCACTTATAAGATAACTTGTATGTGTAGGAATGAGCACATGGGTAAGGTTAATGTCATACTATGCATTTTTCTCTCCAAATAGGAAAAAAACAAAACAAAACAGGGAACTGGCCCAATGTCAGCCACTCTGTTGTAGTAACAGATGTAAACGTTATCTGCCCTGTGCGCCCAGTGATAGCAATAGATGCCAGTTACTAAACAAGATTGGTATTTTGTCCAGTGGCAGCAAAAACATATTGCAACATCAGTCTTACCCACATCCTCATACATATAGCCCACCTTTCTGCGAAAGAGTCTTTAAAAGCCAATTTATGTGCACATAGCATAGGGTAATTTGCTCTGCAAATGGTATTTTTGGATACAAATTTGGTGAGTTAAGCCACAGGGTGATGGTAGCCTACAGCTTGCCATTAGGAAAACTATAAGCCCAAACAATGTAGGTCTCTATAAAAATATTGCATAAACAAGCACATATGTAAAACCCTGCTTCACCTAAATAAACCATTTTCATAACAATATACTTTAGAAGTACAGTATATGCTATTGGGTACTTAAGAATTAAAGGCCACCTCCTGTGATCATAGGATTCAGAGTGCACACAAACATGCCCTAGCATATTTTTGCCGCCTCCTGTGATCAATTAATGGACAGAGTTCCGTCTGTTGTGGTCATGTGATCTCTGAGGGAGGACACAGCCCATCACTAAATAGTGGATCAAGGGAAAGGATGTAAAAAGGGCAATATTTACTAATATGTATATTTCAGTTTGGCGAGATTATTTAATAGGCCACTTAACATAATATAAACTTTTGGTATTCATTCTGGGGGTATAGTTTTCTTTTAATGTGAATGAATTTGGTTACAACAGCACCATCTGCTGGTCAGTTTCCAAGCTTAATCAAGTCAATGAACTAGTCATAAGAAAGAAAAAAGGTCTGTTGTGATATTTCACAGTTTAGTAAAGACGAGAGAAACATTATCTGAGGTTTCTGATGTCTTTCCTAAACAGAGGAACATCAGAATAGGCCTCTTTCTTCTGACAAGTTTATCGACTGCATCATAGTCAGAAACTGAACAGCAGGTGGCGATATTGTAACAAAATTCATTCATACTAACAGTATATACTTCCATTAATGTCTTAGAATCTTATAAAAAAAAAGTGAATTGCAAAACTGCTTAGAAATTACAAGGTCATTAATTTTACTGGTTTAGTTAGCCTTTAAAATGTAGGATTATTGATGTTATTTGTAAGCAGGAGATGAGGCCTACACATCCAACATAATTGCCTGTGTTTCCTTGGCCCCTAGGAAGCTCACCTCGCTGGTGCTGGCTGAGGAAGTAGCGCTGGGGGTCGGCGATCTCTGAAGTGTCACTAAGGCCATTATTGCTGACTTCCTGTGTCACGCTCAGGGGACGCAGATACAACCAGAGTGGAATGTAAGAGTAGTGGTCACTGTTTCCGAGAGTAGTGTTCGGCTGTACTACACAAGGAAGGAAATGTTATTTCTAAAATAGTCCAAAGTACACCTAAGTAAATTTAACACACCATGGTATATGCAAAAGCAAAAAAAAACTTTAATATATTGAAAACATGTACAGGACAATACAAATACATTACAAACAATAGCATATACAGTGGTGTGAAAAACTATTTGCCCCCTTCCTGATTTCTTATTCTTTTGCATGTTTGTCACACTTAAATGTTTCTGCTCATCAAAAACCGTTAACTATTAGTCAAAGATAACATAATTGAACACAAAATGCAGTTTTTAAATGAAGGTTTACGTTATTAAGGAAGAAAAAAAACTCCAAATCTACATGGCCCTGTGTGAAAAGGTGATTGCCCCCCTTATTAAAAAATAACTTAACTGTGGTTTATCAATTTCAATTTTCAATTTCAATATCAATTTCTGTAGTCACCCCCAGGCCTGATTACTGCCACACCTGTTTCAATCAAGAAATCACTTAAATAGGAGCTACCTGACACAGAGAAGTAGCCCAAAAGCACCTCAAAAGCTAGACATCATGCAAAGATCCAAAGAAATTCAGGAACAAATGAGAACAAAAGTAATTGAGATCTATCAGTCTGGTAAAGGTTATAAAGCCATTTCTAAAGCTTTGGGACTCCAGCGAACCACAAATGGCAAAAACATGGCAAAAATATGGAACAGTGGTGAACCTTCCCAGGAGTGGCCGGCCGACCAAAATTACCCCAAGAGCGCAGAGACAACTCATCCGAGAGGCCACAAAAGACCCCAGGACAACATCTAAAGAACTGCAGGCCTCACTTGCCTCAATTAAGGTCAGTGTTCACGACTCCACCATAAGAAAGAGACTGGGCAAAAACGGCCTGCATGGCAGATTTCCAAGGCGCAAACCACTTTTAAGCAAAAAGAACATTATGGCTTGTCTCAATTTTGCTAAAAAACATCTCAATGATTGCCAAGACTTTTGAGAAAATACCTTGTGGACCGACGAGACAAAAGTTCAACTTTTTGGAAGGTGCGTGTCCCGTTACATCTGGAGTAAAAGTAACACAGCATTTCAGAAAAAGAACATCATACCAACAGCAAAATATGGTGGTGGTAGTGTGATGGTCTGGGGTTGTTTTGCTGCTTCAGGACCTGGAAGGCTTGCTGTGATAGATGGAACCATGAATTCTACTGTCTACCAAAAAATCCTGAAGGAGAATGTCCGGCCATCTGTTCGTCAACTCAAGCTGAAGCGATCTTGGGTGCTGCAGCAGGACAATGACCCAAAACACACCAGCAAATCCACCTCTGAATGGCTGAAGAAAAACAAAATGAAGACTTTGGAGTGGCCTAGTCAAAGTCCTGACCTGAATCCTATTGAGATGTTGTGGCATGACCTTAAAAAGGCGGTTCATGCTAGAAAACCCTCAAATAAAGCTGAATTACAACAATTCTGCAAAGATGAGTGGGCCAAAATTCCTCCACAGCACTGTAAAAGACTTGTTGCAAGTTATCGCAAACGCTTGATTGCAGTTATTGCTGCTAAGGGTGGCCCAACCAGTTATTAGGTTCAGGGGGCAATTACTTTTTCACACAGGGCCATGTAGGTTTGGATTTTTTTTCTCCCTAAATAATAAAAACCCTCATTTAAAAACTGCATTTTGTGTTTACTTGTGTTATCTTTGACTAATAGTTAAATGTGTTTGATGATCAGAAACATTTTGTGTGACAAACATGCAAAAGAATAAGAAATCAGGAAGGGGGCAAATAGTTTTTCACACCACTGTACATACCACCATTGCCACAGTGCAAATTAGCAAATCTGTTCAAGCAAAAAAAAAAATCCTTATAGGAGGGACAAACAATCCTAGCATTCAGGGTTGCCAGGTTTACATCTCAAAACCAGCCAAACACTAACACAAAACTAGCCAAAAATATAGCCAAAAGCGATTTTAAAAGAAGCCCAAAAATAACCCGATGTACTTTGAAAAATCCCATTAAATAAAGTAAAAAGTATCAAAATCAATACCCTCTCTACATTTAACAAGGGACATTTTATAGTAGGGATGCACCGAATCCACAATTTTTGGATTCACCCAAATTGGTCTAAACGGATTGTCTAAACCGACATTATTAGTTTACCTTTTCGGTCAGTAAAATTCTCTATTGATCAAATGCTTTACAGATTAGGATTTGCACAGGCTGTCACTGACTTGCTCTAAACACTTTTTACAGATGCTGGCAAAAGAAAGGTTTGCTGGCTAGTCCTGGGCACAGGCTGTCACTGGGGTTGTTTGATGTTATTGTTTCTCACTAAGGGTAAGCTCAGCATAAGGCAACCCTGCATGCAACTTTATTTATTATTTCTGGCAGGTCAGTGTTTTTGCACCTTTCCTACATAAACCCAATCGAACAAGCTTACGTCATATAACTATATATTTATATATTTTCCCTTTACAAAGTTGAATAGTAACCCTTGAGTTGCAAACTTCTTTGTCCATCGGTATACAGGTATACAGGTATACAGGATTCACCAGTTTAAGAAACTATACCTGCGGAGAAATACTTGCCCCTGGATTCTGAACCATTGCCATACCCCTTACCAGCAAACTAGGCAAATGTGTTTTGTATCTCCTTATGCCTTGTAGTACCATAATCAACCTTGGCAACTTTGCCCAGCAATAAATAGGTCTTACCACTAAGGTAACAAGAATATAGAACCAGCACAGAAGAGCAATATTTCTAGGCATGCCCCTTCTACAGACATGCAGATCAGTGTACAATGCAAGCATATAAAGACAAAAGTTTAACATAAGTAACAAGACAAGTGAATCACCTACTGTGATAAATATAAAAAGTCCACAAAGTCCAAAAAATAATTGCCAAATTCTACTCCAATTTCACACATAGAAGGTTCTAAAAAGTCCAATTTTTTTTTCATAAAATCAGCCAATAATACATACTTTAAAACTCACTCTTCATCAGACTAAGTACAGTGGAGGAAATAATTATTTGACCCCTCACTGATTTTGTAAGTTTGTCCAATGACAAAGAAATGAAAAGTCTCAGAACAGTATCATTTCAATGGTAGGTTTATTTTAACAGTGGCAGATAGCACATCAAAAGGAAAATCGAAAAAATAACTTTAAATAAAAGATAGCAACTGATTTGCATTTCATTGAGTGAAATAAGTTTTTGAACCCTCTAACAAAAAAAGACTTAATACTTAGTGGAAAAACCCTTGTTTGCAAGCACAGAGGTCAAACGTTTCTTGTAATTGATGACCAAGTTTGCGCACATTTTAGGAGGAATGTTGGTCCACTCCTCTTTGCAGATCATCTCTAAATCCCTAAGGTTTCGAGGCTGTCTCTGTGCAACTCTGAGCTTGAGCTCCCTCCATAGGTTTTCTATTGGATTAAGGTCCGGAGACTGACTAGGCCACTCCATGACCTTAATGTGCTTCTTCTTGAGCCACTCCTTTGTTGCCTTTGCTGTATGTTTTGGGTCATTGTCGTGCTGGAACACCCATCCACGACCCATTTTCAGTTTCCTGGCAGAGGGAAGGAGGTTGTTGATCAGGATTTCACGATACATGGCTCCGTCTATGCGAATAAGTTGTCCTGTGCCCTTAGCAGAAAAACACCCCCAAAGCAAAATGTTTCCACCCCCATGCTTGACGGTGGGGACGGTGTTTTGGGGGTCATAGGCAGCATTTTTCTTCCTCCAAACACAGCGAGTTGAGTTAATGCCAAAGAGCTCTATTTTGGTCTCATCAGACCACAGCACCTTCTCCCAGTCACTCACAGAATCATTCAGGTGTTCATTGGCAAACTTCAGACGGGCCTGCACATGTGCCTTCTTGAGCAGGGGGACCTTGCAAGCCCTGCAGGATTTTAATCCATTGCGGTGTAATGTGTTTCCAATGGTTTTCTTGGTGAAGTTCTAGGATGCTTTTTCACCTTTCTCAGAATCATTGACACCCCACGAGGTGAGATCTTGCGTGGAGCCCCAGAGCGAGGTCGATTGATGGTCATTTTGTGCTCCTTCCATTTTCGAACAATCGCACCAACAGTTGTCACCTTCTCTCCCAGCTTCTTGCTAATGGTTTTGTAGCCCATTCCAGCCTTGTGCAGGTCTACAATTTTGTCTCTGACATCCTTGGACAGCTCTTTGGTCTTTCCCATGTTGGAGAGTTTGGAGTCTGCTTGATTGATTGATTCTGTGGACAGGTGTCTTTTATACAGGTGACTAGTTAAGACAGGTGTCCTTAATGAGGTTGACTAATTGAGTAGAAGTGTCTAACCACTCTGTGGGAGCCAGAACTCTTAATGGTTGGTAGGGGTTCAAAAACTTATTTCACTCAATGAAATGCAAATCAGTTGCTATCTTTTATTTAAAGTTATTTTTTCGATTTTCCTTTTGATGTGCTATCTGCCACTGTTAAAATAAACCTACCATTGAAATGATACTGTTCTGAGACTTTTCATTTCTTTGTCATTGGACAAACTTACAAAATCAGTGAGGGGTCAAATAATTATTTCCTCCACTGTATGTGAGGTAGAATCAGGCTGATAAATGCTACCATTAAAATGATCAAGCATCTTGTTGTTGCACTGAAATGGAATGCAGCAGATTTGTTTCTTTGTATGAATAATCAAACACCAATTACATTTTTAGAAATGAAAAAGTGTGTTCTACAGCTGCACTGTTGAAAGGCAATGCCCGCAGCGTATATCTACAATAAGCTTTACCTTTATAATTTGGCACATTCCTTATCCACTGCATAAGACGCTTTTCTTTCTCCCAAACTTTGCATTGCTTCCTACCATATTTCCCCCATTTGACATTTCAGCAAATTTCTTGCTAATGCTAACCACTATGTATTTGGTGACGTATGTAACCAAGCAGTGCAGGGTGATTGGACTGAGATAGGACAGCGCAGCTGGTAAAGGTTACTGAAATGACGGACTGGCACAGAACCTGCTAAGTCTCTGTAGCTGATTTGTACTGTTGTTTCTCCTTACATTTGTTACAGATTCTGTTGTCTTCCAACTGATGGAGCAGCTTGTTCAAGGCAGACTGTATGGTCCACTGCAACTTTTGGATGCTCTCAGGCACTTGTTGGCTAGCTGGTACTGTAAGTTAAGTTTTTAAACACCGGTCAGTTTCCTCATCCTAAATCACAAATACAGACAGCCTGGTCACTCCCTTAATGCCAGCAAAGCTAATTAAACTGCACCTATCACCCCTTCAATGGAAGTGCAGGCTAACAGATCCCGCACATTGAATTAGAGAAACAACTGCATTTTGCCAAGAAAAGCCGGCTGTCAAGTGCTTTGGTACAGGAAGCCATGTTGGGGCATGGGCAGGTGCCCCTATCTGACGCTAACAGCCTGCACCTCCTGTGGGGGGAAAACAATTTTTTAGGAGATAGGTGTCCTTTAAGTCATATGAGAAATGTTCAGTTTAAAGAAGAACTACATCCACCCCAGGTCGAAAAGCCCCCTTAACTGGCCATCTTCCATTAATTTGGATATGCTTCAGGTCCCACCGCCGACACAGACCCCGGCTAGCCCCATAGCATGCTCAAGCGGGGTCGGCAAGACCCAAAAGATATCTGAACGGAAGATTGTGCCCAGGTATGCTGCTGCACTGTTTTGCTTTTTAGGTTGGGTTTTTTGAAAAGGACAATTTTGAACGTTACACACAATGCAAGGAGAGATATGGGGGGGGGGTATATGCAGGGCATTTGAGGGGGCTTTTCAAACCCGGAGGGGGTGTAGTTCTCCTTTAAACAGAAGCAGGGGATATCTGCATGACATATGCTCTTCTTTTGCATTATCCTTCATTCTCCTTATGCTAAAGTCCCCTTTAATTTTTCAAGGACATAGCAAAGTAAGACAACGCATATGCTCCAACACTTAACCAATTTTCATGTTTTATAGGGTAAAAAATTCTTAAATAAGACTTGACCTGGGAATCTTGTTAAAGAATGAAAAGATGAAAAAAAGGTGGTATTGACTGATTTAGGCTGCTATTACCAGACATCATATCAGCATAATTGAGAATAAAACCCAGATAATAGAAAATATAATGTAAATTGCATGCTCAGTGCAACTATACATTTATTTTCTGTTTCCAAATAGAAAAAAAGAATGGACATTGCAAAACAGAGAGAAATACTAGTTAATCCCACCCAGTATGCTAGAACATACACATGAGGTGATTCCATTATCCATCTCAAGCGCAGACAACGGAATTCTGAGGAATGCATTTATATAGAAATTATCCCACCCAAAAGATGTCCAGCAGCAGTACATTTTCACTACAAAGTTCCTAGTTGTGGCAGTCTGGCTGATTTTAAAAAACAGACGTGGCAAGAAGTAACCCATATATACTTTTTTGTGGTGATTGATGTCTTGCTTGTACACATAGATGCTGAACCAGGGACAATGATAGTATCACTATAGGTTAAGCATAGCCATAGAACAGGGGGCTCAAACTCAATTTACCTGGGGGCCGCAGGAGGCAAAGTCAGGATGAGGCTGGGCCGCATAAGGGATTTCACAAAAAAATTGGCTTTCAAGGGATAATGCAAGGCACGGCGGGCAGGAGCTGCTGATTGCGGAAATGACGTTATGCCATCATAACAGTTATTATAGGAAGACGTTCTGTGTGCACAATTAGCTCCTTAGCAGCTAATTGTGCACACAGAACGTCTTCCCATAATAACTGTTATGATGGCATAACGTCATTTCCGCAATCAGCAGCTCCCGCCCGCCGTGCCTTGCATTATCCCTTGAATCGCAATAAAAATCGCGATCCATTCATTGCTTTTGAGAAGGCGTTGGTGCGGGCCACAAAATACTGTACCGAGGGCCGCAAATGGCCCGCGGGCCGCGAGTTTGAGACCCCTGCCATAGAAAATTATATTATTTAATTAATAAATTAATAATAAAGAATTCATCAGTGGAGCATATAAAATGTAATTACCAAAATTCAGCCTACGGTAGCAAAAACATGCAACGTTTCGGGGCTCCCACCCCTTTATCAAACATAAAATTCATTGCAATGTCAGCAGTATTTAAAACTCATTCAAACCCACCTGCTAACATTTTCCAAGCACAAGGTACAAACTTCAAGCACGTAATTTAGAGTATAGCTAAACTATACACAATAAAATCCTGTGCTAACATTTATGTTCTATACACATTCCAGATTATATCATATGCACATTTAAATTTCTAATCACAGTGACTTAAATAATTACCAATCTAGGATGGATAGATAATACCACTACCAGCTCAGTTGCAGCATCAAACTAATAGATGCAAGTCATGCTTGTAATTTAACCCTTCTGTATATATCTGTAATGTGCGTATCCAACACTTCTACCTCTGCTAGGGTTATATGACTAAATTATGTATAATGAAAGCCTTTGGAAACTTTGCTACAAGAAAATTGGCATGTCTGGGATATCTTTTGTTTTTCTGTATGTAGTGAATTCCAGCACAATTGTACACTGTTCCACCCAATTTTGGATGTTTATATAACATGGTGAAACATCTTGAGAAAGGTTCTAGACCGGAACCGAAACGTTGATGTAAAGATGGCTTTTTGAATAAACTTTAGAAATAGAATAGAATACGGATTTCCTACCCAAACTAATACTTCACTACGACTTACAAACTTCAACCACCATTAAAAACCAATTGCTTCTTTTCATGCTGCAAGCTGCAAAAGCCATCATTCCAAAAAAATGGAAGGACAAAACCTCACCCACCAAACAGGAATGGATATCTCTGCTAGAAGAGACAAGACAAATGGAAGAAATAACTGTGATCATACATGGGAAAAAATATTGGGAGACATGGTCCCCATGGATAAACTTTCTCAATCCCCATAAATAGACAAAAAAAAACTGTACCCATGGACTCTAATACAAACTGAATACTCCCTAGACAGGGAAACCACACAACTCTCTCTTTACAAGCAAGCCCTATAATATTGTCTATGATGTGAAAAATTGTGAAATGTTAATTCTATGACATAAAATACCTGCATAGCCCTTCCCCACCTCCCTCCCTTCATCCTTCTTTTTTCTGTACCCCCCTTCCCCCCATTAAAATGTTATAAATAAAGATTAAAAAAAAAAAAAAAAAAGAAATAGAATACAACGGAGTGCACAAAAATTCCGCTGTTATATATATGTATATAAAATTAAGCATCCCTTTATAAAGTGATACTACACATACAATTGTGAAACCAACCACTTCCAACACGAACACATGGTGGTGTTTGCAATTGTCATTTAATATCAAACTGGACCAATGGCCCTGTGCCCTACAGCAACAGGAAAGCTAGTAGGTCTCTCAGCAAAACCCAGGGCCTAAGGAAGGTAACACTTCAATGCAGATAACAGCCTCCAAACTGAACTGAATACAAACATGCCAGTAAAGGCACACCAGTAATGGACTCAGTATTATGTTAACCCCAGACATGCCTGTAACTATGCATAACATGGACTTAGCAAATTATTTTGACCCCAGACACACCAGTAAGTCCTTTACAGTATAGGTATGGGATCCGTTATCCAGAAAATGTAAGTGTAACAATAAAACAGTAGCTTGTACTCAGGGTTGGACTGGGCCGCGGGGAAAAAACGGTGGGCCCCGGCGACCCAGACCCGACCCTTGCCGGCGCTCCCTCGGCCGACCGTTTCTCCCCTGATGCCTAAAAATTATGCGCACTCAGTGGAGGACATCGGGTGGCGGACTCTGCGGGGGGGGGGGTTGGTTATAGAGTCTCAGCGGGGGAAGGGATTGTTAGGGGGTGCGGGGGTTGCAGCCGGGTGGGGGCACTTGCAGGGCCACTGGGGCATCAGCCCGGTGAGCCCTGCCCCCCCCCTCCGACCCTGCTTATACTTGATCCCAACTAAGTTAAAATGATTTCTTATTGGAGGAATAGCTATCCTACTGGGTTTAATTAATGTTTAAGTTATCTTAATTATGGAAAGACCCCTTATCCAGAGAACCCCAGGTTGCAAAAGTTCTGTATGACAGATCCCATACCATTATATGGAAATCCCTACTACCTCTGAAAGTTATTATTCAACAACTGAATCAACCAAATGCCACTGTGACCCCCCCATCACACCCAGAGACAAGCACAGCAGCACACACAATTGCACACTTCTAGTTATTCCTCACCCCCAGCCAGAAACCGGCTCTGGTTCATCCATCCACTTATGTCTTCGCTCTTCTTGCCTCACTATTGATCGCTTCCCCTTGCTTGTCGTGTTTTGTCAGTGGTCAAACTGGAGTGGCAGTGAAGAGAAGTGATTAGCAGGCCGGGTAGTGCAGGCAGGGTGCCAGAATGGGGGGCCACTGGGGGGGCTACACCCCTGTCACTGTTCAGCAATTGCAGACTGGCAGCAGAATGAAGCTTGGTGGGTCAGACTCAGTCAGCTAGAGGGTTAGTTTGGGCCATTGGAGGAAGGCTGCTCTGTCTGTCAGCTCTGCCTGCAGGATCGCACGCAGCTAATAGATAACAGGCTCCAGCTTCAACAAATGCACCGCCCACTTCCATTGCATGCTGGGTATTGTAGTTTTATTTAGTTAAGTGAGTAGCAGTTGGCTGAGGCTGCTGTCTATCAAGCCCACTGGAAAACATTAACCATTTGCCACCCACAAGCAGCCTGTATACTAGTTGCTGACTATACTTAACCAGGTTGAACTATTGTCAGGGCATATCAATTATTGATTTTAATACATTGTATCTGCATAACCTCATATTGATATCCCTCTAATATAGAGCAAATCTCATAAAGTGCATCGAGTGTGGAATAACAATTCATGGAAGTCTAATACATGAAGTGCGTAATAGTGAATTCAATTACAATTTAAATAGGAGTTCATAAAGTTATCTATCCAAATAATCTTGCACAATTTATTTCTCCAATTTGTAAAACTATAAATAAAAATACAATGATGTTAAAAACATTTGCCACATCTCAGGGTGTATATAATAAATATATAAGTAAATAGGTAAGGCATTCATTCTGCCACAGCTCAAAGTAGGAGCAATTAGTTAACTATTAAATGACACTCCAAAAGGGCCTTTATTTTAAGGCTAGTTTCTAACATTACATAACATGGCCTTTAAACAGAGATTTGATTATGCAGAGCAATAAACATCTATCAAATGAAAGGCAGTTATTCTGCCACATTTCATTAAAATTCAAACTACCATCATACTTTTTTGCATGATCCATTCTGTCATGGATATGTTTGTGCAAAACATAATACCATATATATGCTTATTTGCAGTACAAGTCACCATATAACAAGTCCATAAATTATTATTGTAAAACAGTGTGAATATATTTCTTCATACGGAAAGTGCAAAATGAAGAACACCATGTTCACATAACTTTCAAAATGCATTTGCTTTGTAACTATTCATGTTTGTTACAAACTTTATCAAAATGTGAAGACAAGGGACTTCAAATAAAGCAAATATTAATAAAGACACCAGAATAAAAATAATTCCACACCAAGTTGTTAAACAGCAGGCTGAGGTTAATCATTACAATCATTACAGTACGCAGATATAATTTTATAAAGATTAAAAAAGAGGGACAATTCTCTATCTTCATTTAACGCCTTGGGTGAAGCTGTATCCAAAATGCATATCCATTTTAATTTTGTTTCTTATACAAAAGTACCCTATCACCATTTTTAACCTATACTCCTAAACCAAAGTTGGTTTTACCTGAGGCAAAACCTCCATAAAATGCATTGCCCTATCCTCATGTTACTGGCATAACTATAGAGAAAGTTGTGGTCTGGGCCCACCTGTGTCCAGGGGGCCTTGACCATGGGGTCTGCTTAATAGTTGCAAATAAATCCCCCTCCTTAGTCTCTCTCCTACCTGAGGGAAAGGACATGAGGGATGCGGGCAGGGGACATGGATGGGGGTGGGGAGTGAGCAGGCAGGTAGGAGTCCCTGTGCACTGGCTCCTCCATACCTGGCCTCACCAACATACAGTTAACCACATGGGCATTTTAAAATATATGTCACATGTTTAGTTTCTAAAGTCCTTAACCTTAAAGTGCTTGCCTGTATTTGGGTGGTAAAAGTTATCACTCTTGATAACAAAATTGCAGTTGGTACACATCCCACATCTATAAATACCTGTAGTATTACTCTGCCAAGTTCCCTGTTTTCTAACAGGTTTTGTGAGGGAATATACCAATTGATCCTTCAGGTTGGGATCCCTCTTGTATACATCCTGAGATGTGGCTCGTGTTTCTGGATGAAGCAGGTGACATTTGCTTTGCTTATTGACCCAGATGCACATGCTGTCAGTGGATTTAAAGCTCAGGATGAGCATATAAGCCAGACTGAGCTAACTACAGACCGCTTGCTTTCTAAAAATAGCTGTTCTACAGATTTATTTATGAATCTTTTTTTTTTTTTATGTAGCAGGATATCCCAATGATTACTTGACCAAAATCAGAGGTGACTTGGGCCATCCTGCCACCCAAAGTGGAAAAGCCTGGCTAATTCTGCATCCTAACAACCCCCCACCCATCCCCCACAGCTAACTAACCCTCAGCTTACATTTTCACCTGCTCTTGAGTGGGTGATAGAAAGTGGGGGGGCGGGGTGGTGGTAACAGATTCTCTAGTGTAGTGAGTGCAGCCAAAATCTCCTACAATAATATAATTCAATTCTCTGCAGAGGTGTAGGTAATGTGCACATTGCCAGCCTGAAATAAGATATAAGAACTTATGACTTTGTTCAAAATATCTTCAGCCTATCAAAGTAAAGGGTTCAACAGCAAGGTCAAACATTGACACTAGAGTAAGTATTTATTTATTTTAGACCTGATAATGTTTGTTATTTTGTGTGATGTATCTGCATATTGGGAGAAACCCAAAGATATTAACCCTATATAGTAAAATGAATTAGCTGAGGATTTCTATATTTCCCTATTTGCCTTTGACAGTTGTAGCACGGTGGATTTTTATAATGATTTACAATATACAGTATACATCTGCTTTGACATATGAATCAAATCTTAGGTTATTAATAATGGTTCACCCCCTTTATTACAGCAGTGAATGTGGAGCATTCTCTCTGTTACACAGACTTTAACTCTTTAGGGCAAGATTTACATTATGTCATTTCCTTTTGTTATGGTTTACCCCACACTTTTTACACATGGCACTAAACCCTCTGGCACAGTATTTTCTACATATACAAACACTCTTGCCACTACTAGTAAAAAGTGTGAGGGGACAGCAGCATCGGACTGGGCCGATCCCTCCCAGGGTGCTTCAGTGATTCGCCGTCTACCCTGACGCACCGCAGGTAAGATTCTTTTAGGGGCACTGGGGTCGGAGGGTGTTGAGGGCCTCCTGGGGGGCGGCTGGGGGGACATTGGGGGGTGCAGGGGCCCCTAAGGCACCCCCTGCACCCCCCAGTCCGACCCTGGGGGACAGCCTTACATAATCATCAAGAGGAATTTTTACCTGCAACCTCATCACAAATATCAATGTCTGAGATATGAGCGTACTAGAAGATTGTAAGCTCTTTTGGGCAGGGCTCTCTTCACCTCTTGTATCGGTTATTGATTGGTTTATATTTTACTCTGTAATGTTAATAATGAGCCAGAGGTGTTTTAGAAACAAGTGCTGTCAACTGACAGTGGTGTGTACAAATCAATCTCTTTGACACCTTGTCAACTGTTAAAGAAATACTGTACTGTACTGGGAAAAATGCATTAATAGAGCTTCTCCCACAGAATCCTGCATTGAAATTTGTTTTTCAAAAATGCAAACAGATTGTTTTATATTTTAATTAAAAAATTTCACATGGGGCTAGTCATATTCTTCATTTCCCAGGGTGCCACAGCCATGTAACCTGTGCTATGATTGTGCTTCAGTCACACTTTACTGCTGTGCAGCAAGTTAGAGTGATATCTACCCCCTCCCAGCAGCCAATCAGCAGGATTATAGGAAGGTAGCAAGATAGCAGCTCCCAGTATATATCAGAATAACACTCAATAGTAAGAAATCCAAGTCTGGCTTGGGACTCCTCTATTTACATGGGAGTAGGAGAAACAATAGGTTATCTGAAAGCAGTTCTACTGTGTAGCGCTGGCTCCCTCTGAAAGCTCAGACTCAGGCCCAAAGCACTGAGATGACTGCCTACTCACCAATATTACAACTTAAAAAATACTTTTGTTGATTCAAGAATAACATTTTAAATGGTAGAGTGAATTATTTGCTATGTAAACAATTTGTAATTTAGAAATGAAAAGTAAGAACATGGGGGCTGCATCTATTACGCTTGTGGTTGTGTAGCAACCAGTGGCACAGGAAACACTATGCATGAGGGAAGAATAGATTCCAAAATGTTAACAAATTCAGGATGCCAATGTGAAACAATCAGCCAAGAAGCTGAAGCTGAAAAGTGTTTCTGACTCTAAGGGGCACATTTACTAATCCACGAACGTCCGAAAAGCGTTCGAATGCGTTTTTTTCGTAATGATCGGTATTTTGCGATTTTTTCAGAAATTGTCGCGTCTTTTTCGTAGCCGTTACGACTTTTTTGCAAATTGTCGCAACGTTTTCATAGCGTTACGACTTTTTTCGTAGCCATCGCGCCAAGTACGAAAGTTTCGGATTCATTCAAGCTTTGGTATCGTGACTTTCCTTGGGCCAGGTTGGAGCTGCAGAGTGCCATTGAGTCCTATGGGAGGCTTCCAAAAGTCTGAAAAAAAGTCTGAGGCTTGCAAAAGTCTGAAAGTTTTGCCCACAGTTTAGGAGCGATCAATACAAAAAAGTCGCGACAAGATACGAGCAAATCGTAACGGCTACGAAAAAGTCACGACAATTTGCGTAAGTCGTAATGGTTACGGAAAAGTCGTGATAATTTACGAAAAAGTCGTAACAGCGACGAAAAAATAGCAAAAAATACGAAAAAGTCGCAAAATGTTCGTTTTCCAATCGGAATTTTTCCCATTTGGATTCGTGGGCTAGTAAATCAGCACCTAAGGCTGATGGCCCATTGAGGGAGCTAGTGGCCCGCAATAGACCTCTGCTAACACGGACAACTGACCGCTATGGAATTCCTTTCTACCGACAACACTGGGAATCACCTTGCATTGCTTTGGCTTTCCAAAGTCACGCAAAATGTCCTCCTGCAGGTATAAGTTCTAATGATTTCTGGCATTCAGTGTTCAAAAAACGTTTCCCTGCTTAGAGTACAATAATTTGTGCCAGAATTGAAACAGCTAGAATCAGTAAATATAACGTGTTAGATATTAACATGTTGAGACAAACCTTTGCCCATTTTTATAATGCAACCTTTGGTCAATAAAAGCAGGTATATACTGAGGCAGCAACTCCAGTCTCTGCACTTCTGCACTCCTGTAGTCGACTTTTTGCCACACAAAGGTGAGGGTGAGTACATAAATGCTCCATAAATCAAATTATCATTGACAATACATCCATGGACTGCAGTAAATACTGGAATATGGTAAATGTAGATTTACCTGTACAGCAACACTCATTGTAACTGACTGTTTTATCTGAATTTGTTGTGTTATTTTTAGTTTCCAAAATCATTATAAAACCATTTCATGTATGTTTTAATTTAGAAAATTTAATAAAACCGAAATTAAGGGAACAGCATATTGGGATTTAAGCACTGTCTATTGTATTTTTAATTTTAGGAGGGACCTTTTAAATGGATATTTCAGTTCCATTGGTTTCAAATAGTACACCACCATCAGTATTAACTATTATTCTGCTGATTTTTATTTTTGACTATTTTTGACTCTAAGATTGAAGATGAAAGTCAAATTTTTCATATTCTAATGTCTCCCAGGAGTGGGCAACTCTCTAAATTATTAAAATTTCATGCTACAACTAAAACTGCTGCCTGGGGTGAGTTTAAGACCAAAATGTCTGTAAATCTCTGGTGTATGGGGGATAGTTAGGGGTTGGTCCATGTGTGTGTGTATGGGAAAAAAATTGGGTACAAAAAAATATATATATGTATACTTTTAAATGTATTTCATATGCTTGTTGTACACTTCAGTTGTCATCAGTTTTCTGCCAGCTTTGCTTCTCCCAAAACTAACTTCTTTGGCTATCTAGCCTGCATACAGAATACAGTATTTAGGATCCTATGTGCTTCTTTTGCTCTATAGACCTCCATGCTCCACATTCTTTACTTGCCGTTTTTTTTGTAACTCTCTTCACCATTCTCTGTATAATGCCAAGATTTGTCCATTCCTGTGCCCTCCTGTGCCTATTTCTCTGTGCAGTGGTCTGTCCGACAAATGGTGCATGCTGGACAGGGTATTATTAAAGTGATTGCTGCACTTGGAGGGGGGGTTATATTAAGATTTACTCACAGTTATAATGCTGTAGTCCTTTTAAATTTATTGTAGGGTCTGGTATGCATTTCTATTAATACAGAACCAAGCAGTTATGTTTTAAAGTAACTTTTTAACAAGAACAGACTTAAATTGTATGGTTAGGCATGTGTTCAAAGGCTTGGGCAACCCTTGTCAAATTACACCTTTTGTTTATTTTCCAACAAACTTTTAAATATACATTCACTACAAATGCTCAATAGTTTTAAAGTTATTAGTCAATTTGTCAGTTATTTGTCTGTTGCGTTCTGTCTCTTTTTGAGACAATGTAACAGAAGCCAGCCTTGTCTGCACCTTCATACACATAGGGGCAGATTCATCAAAGTACAAGTTTGAATCCCGAAATGAGTAAAATTCAGATTAGATACGATAATTTCTGATGATCGGAAATGTTACGAAAATGCTTACGAAAAAATCGTAACAGTCATGATAATATCGTATCGGCGAACCGAAAGTCACAAAATTTTCGTATCCGAACGATTGTAAACAGCAGAAAACCTTTCTGACTTTGATCCTTCTGTGCATGTTTTTGGAAGCCTCCCATAGGACTCAATGGCCCTCTGCAGCTCCAACCTGGCCCAAGGAAAGTTACAATAACAAGCTTAATGAATCCGAAACTTTCATACTCGTTTCATACGCACAGTTCTATAAATTAGAAAAAATACGGATTTTTTGTATTTGGAATCATTGGTACTTTGATAAATGTGCCCCATAGGCCTATTGATCATCTGGCTTCTGTTACATTGTTTCAAACCTCAACCCCCATCACCAGGCCAGAGAATAGAATAGGACAGATACTGCTTTAAATAAGTTATAT
Organism: Xenopus tropicalis; assembly: GCF_000004195.4. Classification (NCBI taxonomy): domain Eukaryota; kingdom Metazoa; phylum Chordata; class Amphibia; order Anura; family Pipidae; genus Xenopus; species Xenopus tropicalis. The sequence continues at coordinate 146,511,590 of NC_030677.2, forward strand.
TGACACATAACTTTAAAACCATTGAAAAATATTTCCCTTATAATGGAAAGTATCATAGAATAGCAATTTCTTTCATTAGACAACATTTTATGCTTCTCATTCAGAAATATATTTAGGTTACCTTGCATGTACTGCATGTTTAAGAGGTATGTTAAGAGGCATGTTAAGAGATTTTAATATACATTTAAGGCTGCTGGGGACTGTAAAGGCTATTCCTAAACCTTATTTTTAATTTTTTGAAATAGTTAATTGTGGACTTTGCAGCAGAATCTCACAGCGTAATAGATCCACCCTATGCTTAGCAGTTGTAACGTTGTCTTTTCTTCAAATAATTTTTTTAATTAAAGCATATCTTTGTTGATTGTGGCCAAAAAGTTTGGCTTCAAAATGCATTAGTATTACATACTTCAGACTTTACTTTTTGTAATGAGATTGTAGGTAAGGTTTTCTTCTGGTGATTCTTCAGTACAAATAACGTTTGTTGCACCATAGAGTGGTACAATATTCCAGGGGAATATGGAGGTACTCTGGAGGTTATGTAGATTTTTCTTGGTCTTCCAGAACATGACTAAATTTTAACATTTCCCCTTCACTTCCATTCCTCAAAGATATTTCTTATATCACAAGTAGGAAGTGTTTATGTATCATTCTGTTGCCTTACCCTACATAAGAGTCAGTTATATTTATTTTAAGACCTTCACTCAACTGCTTAGATGACTCCAACTCTCAGCCTGTGTTTAGTAGGCAGGCAGAGAAGATTCACTTCTATACGTTCTTTTGTTTAGCTTCACTGACAGGCACAGTGTCAGCCTAAGTACAAGTTATACAGAGTAGAGGTCGGCTTGAAAAAAGTGAAAACTCCTTTTTTAGCTTTGAATAGCTGCCCCCGTGGTTACACAGCAGCTTGTTTATATAAACTATCATAGTCAGTGCAGGGCAACAGTACATTATATTTTATTTGGTTTAAAATACTTTTATTTTTTTGGAGTTACTGTGGCTTTAAATTGCAGCACCATAATAATTACTCCTGGTTTAGATTTTGTTGCACAGGCTCCCCCCTCAGGTTATTCCTAAATACTACAATCTATGACAAGCATACGTGAAAGAAAGCATGTGTGCACACCCATACTTAATAGGTAATAAACAACTAAATATAAATGCAGTAGGCTTATGAGTACTGCACAATTTTTGGCCAATCCTTTCTGAAGAAGAAATTAGTTAAATTAGGCTTTCTATTTCTGTTTATGAATTAAGGTGTTGCTTGTATGCAAAATGCATATGGATTGTTTGCATAGTTTATCTGTAAAACACAATAAAAGCAAGTGAGGAATCAATCCAGTGACTAGGGAGCCTTATGGTAATGGCATGGGGGGGCAAATTTGTGGGTGAGAGGTGGTGGGTAGGGGGCTCTCAGAGGTGGCAATGCTACATGACCTGGCTTTGCAGTCTGGTTTGAGCCTAGTCTGGTTCAAGGCTAATGTGAAGACATCAAAGGCAACCAATGGAACTATAATAATAAGCAATCAAAACATATGAATAGTAACACATGCACATATGTTTCCAAAAACTAGTTATTTAGCTTTAGCAGCCTCCACTCTTGAAGTCATGGAGGAGCCCAGAAGGTAAGTTCCAATGGAACAAGAGTGTATTTATTACTAGGCACAGTGCTGCTTGCTATGAGGAAAAGCTCTCTGCAAAAATACAAACATGTATACTGTATATTTTTTCTCTAGACTCTAGAAAATCTTTATATATTGTTTCTTCATGTCAATTATGTGCTTTCCTATCTCAGGAAACTTTTTTGGTGGCATTGTGTGCTACTCATTTATAACTCTTGCCCTTTTGCAGTCCAGGAAGTAGATACCAAGCAGAGAAAAAGGATTGTATTTATAACAAATAATCAGCTTAAGGTGGCCATACACGCACCGATATTATCGTACGAAACCTCGTTTCGTACGATAATCGGTGCGTGTATGGCATGTCAGCGAGCCGACCGATATCGCAGGAAGCTGCTGAAATCGGTCGGCTCGCCGATCGGCCAAGTTAGAAAATTTTGATCGGGCGCCATAGAAGGCGCCTGACCAAAATTCTCCCTTCAGAGCTGAATCGGCAGAAGGAGGTAGAAATCCTATTGTTTCTACCTCCTTACCTGCCGATTCAGCCCTGAATGGTGTGTGGCGGATCTGACGATGTTTCGTGCGACCGACGGTCGTACGAAACATCGTGAGATCGCCACGTGTATGGCCAGCTTTAGAGTAGGAGTTTTATTTACAGAGTGGAGGAGTTTAACCACCCAGACAATTTGCTCAGACAAAGACGTTTGTATTCCAGTTCTGACACTCACGTGCTGTGTGTGTTGTTCCCTAAATACTGTCAATTAAAGGGATTCTGCCATGATTTTATGATGTACCTTTTATTTTTAAATTACACTGTTTACAGAGCAAATAATTCACTCTACCATTTAAAATGTTTAAACCAACAAATTTACACCAATATTACAACTAAAATAATACATTTGTTTTTTCAAGAATATGATTTGAAATGATAGAGTGAATTATTTGCTATGTAAATAGTGCAATTTAAAAATAAAAAGTATACCATAAAAATCATGACAGTATCCCTTTAAGGTCAATAGAACCTAAGTCACATAATAGCATTTTTGGGTTTCTCTTGCTTGGGTGCTATACTCATGCTCATGCCTACCACTAGGGGGGCATGTGAGCACATTTAGCAATGAAAATGATTCTTGATTTTTTTTTTTTCATCTCTATCATGCTGAAATCTTCTCCACCCCCAGGAAACCTGATTTTTTTAGGCTAATGGCACATGGGACAGTTTTTACACAATGTACTTAAGTTGGTAGAGAAATGCCTGAAGCCACCCTAAAATATTGTGGAGCAGTATGGGCACTTTTGTATGTTTACCCACTCACTAAAATTCAGGACAGTATTGGCAGCGCTCTTAGCCTGTGGAGGCACCATCAGTTCAGGCAACTAAATCCTTCAGCAGAGGTGTAAAGGTTCCCATACACAGGCCAATAGTTATCGGCCCGTGTAGGGGCAGAACCAAGGGGCCTGGCCGACCGATATCTAGCCTGAAATAGGCCAGATATCGATCGGGCAGGTTAGAAAATCCAGTCGGATCGGGGACCGCATTGGCTTGTTGATGCGGTCCCCGAACTGACTGCCCCATTGCCGCGTGTAGAATTTGAACATTTGGCCCCAGGGCCAAACGATCGAATTCGCCTACATGCCTCCCCGATATCGCCCACCCGTAGCTGGGGATATCGGGTGAAGATCCGCTCACTTGGCAACATCGCCAAGCGAGCAGATCTGCCCGTGTATGGCCAGCTTCAGGGAGCTGCTATCTTGTTACATGCCCATTGTCCTGTTAATTGTCTGTTGGCTGGGGAAAGGGTAATATCACTCCGATTTGCAGCTCAGCAGTAAAGAGTGAGTGAAGTTTATCAGTGCACAAGTTACATGACTGTGGTACCTTGGGAAATAAAGAATATAGTTAGCCCCATGTGAAATTTCAAAACTATATATATTAAAAATCTGTATGTGCTTTTAAAAAATGGATTTAAATGCAGGATTCTGCTGAAAAAGCTCTATTAACTGATGCCTTTTGGAAAAAAAAAAAACATGTTTTCCCATGACAGTATTCCTTCATGTTTATTTTGAACAGAAGTGCTATGTACATGATACACAACTCTAGACAAAGGTGCATCAGGGAGATTTAGAATAGTGTAAAAACAAAATCCTAATATAAACAGTAATGTGTATTTTAAGAAAACAGATGCTGAATAGTTAGCAGGATACAAGAACACTTGAGGTGGAATTGGGACAGCTCATTCTTGAATCTTTCAGCAGGGCGTGTGCCACAAACAGTCTAACCTGGGGGAGGTGAAAGAAAATTCATTACTTCAGTTTTTCTATTGGTTCCTAACCCTTTTAACCAGTGCAGACAGTCATAGTGCTGGAGAGTGGTCAGTAACGTAAGTATGTTTGCATTTTGCTATGTATTTGTTATGTGCGGCTATCAAAAAAGCTTAGAAGGAATTTAAGCTGCTTATTTTTGTTTGAAGAATTTGACGCTTTTATCCAGTTTTCTTATTCATTTTTCAGAATTAACTACATATTTAATGGCATATTTATACAAGCCATTGTAATTCTCCCCAGGCTATGCCATCAGAATAGTCAACCAACTGCTTTGAGGCTTCTAATAAGTTGTTTGCTGAATTAAAATAACAAGAGGAGCGGCAAGGGCCCACTGCATGGAGACCTTTTTGGTCTAGCATTTGATTTTCTGTTGCCAACACTAGCCTATTATAGTCTTGATCTCCATATTTCTAGGACAATGTCTGGCTTACATTAGCTTCTGCATCTTGGCTGTAAGCTCTGTCACTGGTGGCACAGTGTCTAATATTGCTAGTCATTATGGCTGTGTGAGGGACCAAAATGGCCTGTGCATGGTCAGCTCCAGGTGGAACTGTCTTCCCTTAATAACTTGGCTTAATTGAGTGCAACATCTAAACGTTACAATATAGATATGATACAGATACATCTAAAGTGCAACATTTATATGAGTTTCATGCTTTGTGGGCCCTCAGTAACACATATAAGTTAATGCCAACTAAGAGTGGTTTACTGTGTGATGTCACATGGGTCACTCTCTCTGCCAGCATTTTCCAGCTAATAGAGAAACCACCAAAAATTACCATTGCTATTTCCCATTGAATTAAGTGGTAACTGCCTAACCATGGAGCACCCAATAAAATTGATTGGTAGGGTACTAGTAGGGAAGGTGAATGATTCTGAGTCATCTAATGGCTATTTTTATGGGTTTGCCCAGTAGCAGTAACCCATAGCAACCAATAAAATGCCTTCTTTTAAAAAGGTTACCAGTAAAGTCTACATGCTGATTAGTTGCTATGGGTTACTGCTCCTGGCAAACTTATTGCCTTTTATTACATTACTCTGTTTTCACTAAATAGAAAAATCACTTTGTGGACATGCAAGAGGAAACAACTGAGTTATATAAATAAAGTGGATGCCAGTAGTAAAACCTGTAAAACGAGATAATTGTTTATGAAAATGCTAGCATTGTTTAAGATGATGGCAAGAGTCAGAACACAAAATATGTTCAAATGATTATAACTAGTCTGATGGTGTCACAAACCTGCTCTGCTTTCTTTATGATGTTCATGGAATCCTAATGGAGGCACCATGGCCCTTATATAAAATAGGTGTTTTGTACCCATTTGTTACAAAACTGAGAGTTTAAAGGATGTATAGAGACCAGAACAAGGTTTCTTGGCTTGTAGTCCTTTCTCCTCACTCTGGCTGCTTGTTTCCCCTCTGTCCCCCAGCCCAGCTACTCTGATTCAGTGAACACTCATTTATTTTGAAGCTGTACACACAAAATTATTACCCTAAGATATGGGGCTTTGTAAAATAATATTTGTGTGTGTTGAGAAAGTGATCAGGAAAACAATCATTGTGCCATGTCAGTTATTTCTTAGATCATGGGGTGGGTAAAAAGAGCATGAATTACATATATGTAGAACCTTTGGCATGTTCTTAAATGGGAAGGAGCTGGGGCATGGGAGAACACGTTCCAACCAAATGCTAAGAACCAAAACTTTTGTCAGCATACATGGATCATGTTCACGTGACAACATGCTGCAACGTGACCAAAACTACTTATTGCAATACATTCTTGTTCTGGGGGCAGGAAGAAGACTTGGTGAAAAACATCAATGCATTGGATCTCCCAGGCAGAGAAGAGCTGTAAATGGGTGAATAATGACAAAACCATATTGTACTGTTTTTGTGCACTGTTAAGTCATTTACCTATCAGCATTTTCAGTAACCTCCATTGGTGGTGGTGGTGGTTGGTGGTTACTTGTGCAGTAACTCTAATACAGAAACTCTATGGTCAGCATCTGAGTTTGCCTCTTAAATGTAACTTTGTTCATGCTGTTGGCCAAGCTAGGCAATGGGAATGATTACTGGGGCACAAGCTTTTACAGCAGGGATTATATTTGCAAAACTTTGGCAATCCAACTATTGAGAAATATTACTCCTATTATACTTACCCAACCAAATACACAATATCTGTAAGGCAACAAGATTGACAACCATGTATTTGAGCACATATGAATTTGAGGAATTGTCTCTAGTGACAACGGTCTAATTCCAGGTGAACCAAGAGTATATAACGGATGTACATGGGAATAGAGCAGAAAATGTTTATTTAAAAACTGATTTATTTTTTTGATGTCTGTTTATCAGCTGGCTTCTGCTACATTGCTTCAGGAGTCAGAAGCCGCAAGGCAAAAATTATAAACAGCCAGGCATTCATTAGCAAGAATATTGCTTGCATGGAAACCCCCTTAATTTCATTTATATTTCCTTTAACGTTGATGACATACATTTAAATAGTATACATTGCCTGGAGCTATATTATGTGTGCATTATGCAGTAGTGTATCATTCAAGCTGTGCTAAAACATATGAAGAAATCAGGCACATAGTAAATATAAATGTAAAGTAGTAAATGTAAATTAGTCTAACATGATAACTTTCCTTAAAAATTACAGTAAATATGCTGAACGGCCTTTTTTCATTTAGCTTTTGGCTACCTTAGTATAGCAGTTGTCACTGATTACCAATTGAATATGTAGGCAGGTCATACAGTAGGGAATTTACTTGTCATATCATTCTCCCAATCATTTTGCAGCCACAGCTGGAGGGAAGGAAACCTTTCTGTCCTGTACAGCAGCCTGTCATTTTTCAGTACTGGCCATTCTGACATTCACCCTGCAAAATGCTGGCTAAGATGAGAATGCTGGATATATAGAGTGAATTCTTATTCAGAAAGCCACCTGTATATGCAATTAACCCGAGGACTTCTGTCACAACATTCTTCAAAGATAGACAAAATTTGTTTAAAAAAATGTACTAGGGTTTTTGTGGTATTAGAGTGACATTGTTAAAGGCTACTGTACGTACAATCACAATAGAATCTAATTAGAAACTACACTGAAATATTAAAAGCAATTAGGAAGGACAAATAGGTTAATTGTGATTCAGAAAAGCTGTGGTGTAGAGGTGACACGTTTGGGGTCACAGCTGTTTCAAATAGGATAGCTGGGCCAATTGTATGAAGGTGGGGACAGCCATCTGAGGGCTTATAGGGTTAAACCTGTGTATTCCTGGGGCACTAAAAATAGATATTGCTAGTCAATGAGGGGTAGTTCACTTTTAAGTTCTCAGTATGTTAGAGAGTGTCCTGTTCTAACAAACTTTTCATTTTATGTTGATTTCTTTAAAATTGAACTATTTACCTTTCTCTTGTGCCTCTTTCCAGGGGTCACTTAACCTGGCAACAAAAAAGCTATTGCTCTGTGACGGTATGTCACTATTTATTACTTATATTCTACTCTGACCCTTTCCTATTCATATACCAGTGTGTCACTCAAACCACTGCCTGGTCAACAGGGTAAATTGTACCCTAGCAACCAGATAGTAGCTGAAACTGGAGAGCTGCTGAACAAAAGGCTAAAAATTAAAAATGAATAATAAATAAAGATCAATTGCAAATTGCTTGAAAATATCACTGTCTACATCACAATAAAAGTTACATTAATAGGTGAACTAACCCTTTATTAATGTTGGTTTAATTTTTACTGGCCGGGTAATCCTAATTTGATTTATGTTGGGACCCATAGGGTTAATATGCTCCTATGGCTTTAAACCCTGCCATTTCCTTCTTTTTTCTGTTACTGAGCAGAGGCCCATGTATCTAGTGTGCCATTAGCATTTGTGCCTTATTGGTTTATAGGAAGACCACTCCCTTTGCACTCTTATATAGTGTTGGGTAAAGGGGTGGGTCTTTCTTTTTGGCTGCATCTGTTGACCCAGGTGGAAGTTCCACTGAGCCTGGGATCAACAGTGCCCCAGTAAAGCTATCTATCCTAGAGGCTACAAATAGCTCTAGTGAAGTCGGAGAACAGGGACCCCGTGAATGATGAGTAGTAAGTATCAGGATAATTTATAAGAGCACTTTCTACGAAAGTGAGATAGTGAGATTAGTTAGAAAGAGCAGTTTCTGGCTCCAACCAGGAGAGATTAGCTGGAAGTACTCTTCCCTACAGGCATTGTTGCCTTAAAGTAGGACCACGGTTAAGATGCAGGTCTTAGGTCAGTTTCTATCCCTGATCCATAGTTAGCTGTGAGGGATCCTTGAATACTAAGGGACACACTGAGGATAAAGATACTTGGCCAGACTACTCTCCGCCGGGAGCGCGCCAATTTTTTTGACCACGCCCACTTTGTGTGGCCACGCCCCAATTGCCACTCCCCATTTTTTTAAAAAAATACTCCTTTTATATAGTTGAAATGGCGGGATCAGACGCAAATGTGCTATACCCTCATACTGTACTACCTAAGGAAAACCATATAGCAACTCCTACATATAAAATACAAATATAGAGAGAAGGCAGTGAGTTATAAGTGAGTTCTAACTATCTACCAGTTTTGCCCCCCCATACACAGTACCCCCCCATACACAGGTGCCCCCCCCACAGTGTCCCCCATACACAGTAGCCCCCCCATACACAGAAGCCCCCCCCACACAGTGTCCCCCATACACATTAGCCCCCCCATACACAGTAGCCCCCCCACACAGTGTCCCCCATACACATTAGCCCCCCCATACACAGGTGCCCCCCCATACACAGTAGCCCCCCCATACACAGTAGCCCCCCCATACACAGGTTCCCCACCCATACAGAGTAGCCCCCCCATACAGAGTAGCCCCCCCATACACAGTAGCCCCCCCCACACAGTGTCCCCCATACACATTAGCCCCCCATACACATTAGCCCCCATACACAGGTGCCCCCCCATACACAGGTGCCCCCCCATACAGAGTAGCCCCCCCACAGTGTCCCCCCATACACATTAGCCCCCATACACAGGTGCCCCCCATACAAAGTAGCCCCCCATACAGAGTAGCCCCCCCCACAGTGTCCCCCCATACACATTAGCCCCCCATACACCGGTGCCCCCCCATACACAGGTGCCCCCCCATACAGAGTAGCCCCCCCCACAGTGTCCCCCCATACACAGGTGCCCCCCCATACACAGGTGCCCCCCATACAGTGCCTCCATACATGCTGCCGATGCTGCAGCTTCTTCTTCAGCGTCCCCTCTCTTTATGCGGCTCCTTGTTCTGTGGAGCCAGGCCCTTTTATAAGGTTGCGCCTGTGCGTGCGTGTGACGTCAATACGCACGGGCGCAACCTTATAAAAGGACCTGGCTCCACAGAACAAGGAGCCGCATATAGAGAGGAGCCACTGGGGGAACGCCTGACTGCAGTCAGCGCATCCCGCTGTCGGGATAGTTCCATGAATGTCCCGCATTACTGTCCCGCGGAAAGCGGGACAGTTGGGCGGTATGCTTCTGTGCAATTATCTGATACCTCCTCTGTGTGAGTATTGCTATAACCCTATGGATTATTTGTCTTGGACAATAAATAAGTTAAGTTCTGGTTTACTAAAAAAAACTTTCTTGCGCCCATTCTTTCGTTACTTTGCACACAGCCCACGTGAGTTGTAGTTGTACTACACCCCAAGGATATTTCCACATAGTGAAAGCAATTCTGTAGACAGCAATATAGTTGGTGTCGCCTGTTTTCATAGGGGTTATATTTATTTTTGTGTATATATGTGCACAGGCTGTAATATATGCTGAGGAAGGAGAGAGGTAGATACAGTATGTGGAAGCTATGTTTTGCAGTTTACAGGGGGACCCAGAAGGATAGGAAGCCCAGTAAGGCCATATTTAAGGGCAATTTCAATATATCTTGGCAGAATAGGTCAATTTACTATTGTTTTAGGGCCCAGTAACATCTATTTACGCAAATAATATATAACTGAAGAATAATAATACATACCACATATATATTTTAGAACACCCTCCACCACAATGAATATGCTGCACTGAATATAATCCCAAACAGAAAGTGAAACTGAGGTACTTGGCTGTTACTTGACAGCATTTGATGTGCCTGCCTCTTGCCGTATTACAGGGCAGGGCACTCGGTGGCTGGGTGACGTGTACTGTGTCATGCTCTGGAAAAAAGTCGGGCCATGTCTGAGTTACCCTCTCAGGTACTGCATTTATAGGATAAGGGCAGCTTTGTACGAGCTTTGGGTGTGTACATGTTCTCACAGAGTAGGGCCCTGTTATATTTTCTAGCTCAGTGCAGGCTGACTATTGCTGTGTATGCATACAGGAAGTGCCGCCTTACTGACAGCATGGAGCATAAATACAGCACTTTTACAGCAGTTCTAAAGGCAGAAAAAAAGACAAGTCGTTTTTGTATGAGTAGCATGGTTTTCTGGAAGTCTGTGAAATCTGGTACGTCTTTAAAAATACATTTATATTTACTTTTGAAAGTTTTTTGTGGGCTGAAAGTTAGTGCTGCATTAATTGGCCACATATCCAGCACAAACTTGGCAAGAGCAGCTTGTGAGGGAGGAAGGTGTGGGACAAAATGGGCAAAGAATCTGAGGTGAAGGATGTTTAAGGAATAATGGGAATCAGGAAAGCTACAAAACATCAAGAAATGGTCCATGTGATACTTTCTGTATTTTCTAGGATAAAAAATGTGCTTCAAGAATCTTTGTTACTTGTTACTTTTTTCCACTAGATCTTATTATATATTCCTAACTAGTTTGAAAATTACTAGATAAATGGCAAGACTAGCTTGGAACATCTGTAGTGTTTTTACTGGCTTTGTAGCTAAGCCTTGTGACTCCAACAGCCTTCTGGCTTATGCCCAGCTTATACTGATCCTGTTATCCTCACATGGTATATTTAATTTCACTAACTGCCAGCAGAGTACCAAGTAAATTATCTATATACATAGGTGACAGAAACTTCTGTAATCCCATAATACCACTGCTCTAGTGTGTGCATGGTCTTATAATATACTGTACATAGAATAGGCCAACATGAAAACACTGGCTACAGAAGATTACTTTCATGTACCCATCAGAACTCTTTTTGGGTTGCTGATGGAACTCCTTCTAACATGCCAAACAGTGCTTAATATTGATATCAAAGGCTCCAACAGAGACAGACCCACTATAGTCCTGCTACTAACCCTGGTTCCTTATAGTTCAGGCCATGATAACTGCTTTTTCTCAGCATGTTTATAATTTTACCCGAAACTGGTGCATCATTGTTTATGTATTTTCCTTGGTGGTTGCTTTGAATAGCAATTGCTAGGGGGAGCACATTTCTTTTATAATGCAGCCAACAATTAAAGAAAAAAAAAAAGCACTTGCTGTCGGAAAGAGCTTGTGGATTTGTCAAGAGAGCAGGTTTCAAAATTTGGAGTAAATGTTTTCATCTTGCATTTATTGGCCAGGAACTGCCTCAGGAACTGGACTGAATGTTGTAAGGATCAAATCTTATTTTCACCTTTGTTTCACTATAGTATGTCAGTGTTTTTTTAGGATAGATTCTTAAACTATCAGCAGAGTTTAGCTTATTTGCAACCCTTCAGTAGTGATGTGAGGATTCTGGGAGTTGTAGTTCACAGCACCTGTAGTGTCAAGTTTTACAAGTTTTTTTGTTTTTTACAAAGAATGAATAGCTTTGTTAGTACTTTGTTTGATGGAAGATTTTAGTGTTACGCAACTGTATAATTGTTGCCTGAGGGCACGTCTATACAGTAGCTGTCTGTAAACACACAAGATCTCTCTTGTCTACATGTTCTTTCCATTTAATTTAAGTCTGATACAGACAGGGTAAAATTATTGTTGTTTTTTTATATAGTGGCATACATGCACTTAAACTTTTATAGGATGCCATTTTCCAAGCCTTTAATAATTAGAAACTTTTCTCTGCTTTAGTTTTCATGGTTTGGGATAAAAATGTATAACAAATAAGAATCAAAATAAGAAAAAAAAACAAATGTGACACTTTATGGTCACTTTTGTTCTTGTCGGTAAGGCTCTGTGATACAAATATCTGAACTTCTTACAGAAGCAAAGGACATGGTGACATGGTTTCGTAGTGGCAAGGAGCAGGATATAGAAATAATTTACTGCCAAATGTTGAAGTGACCAGTAGACAGAAGTTTTAAGTGACTTTGCTGGTTTGGCGAGGATTGGTCTTTATCAGCAGGATTTGGATTTGTCTGAATCCAAGTGTCTGGGCTAACTGAATCCTTACAATCACGTGACTTTTGGTTACATGAAGCCAGAAGTCAAACAATTTTTGAGCGTGCTTCTATTTAACCCTTTGGGGGCCATCCATATGCAAATTCTGTTTGGTATTCAGCCAAATCTTTCACAAAGGATTCAGCCGAATCTAAAAATAATGGTTTCAGTGCATCCCTAATATTTTGGCAATGGGAATGATGCCTCTTTGTACTGTCAGCTTATATACCTAAAGAAGGCTGCCTGGCAACTATAAACCACTTGGAAAAAACACTGGTAATCTGTGTGTTCTGTCAAATGCAGGGGCTGCCCTAAGATGCCATAGTCACTATTTATTGTGCTGAAGGCACTGTATGGGCCTCTGTGTACTATTAACATATTATCATCTAATGAAATCAAGATGACAGTTCTTTAGTCTAATTATGGTAAATAAGGTCATGTATTCAGATTTTTTTTTTTTAAAGTTTCTAACTTTAGCATATTTTACATCTGAAAAGGACTGTTTCTTTCAAGCACTATTTGGAGAAACTGGCTTCCTATGTCCTTTGGTTTAATGTGATCCTGAAAATACCCAGATTGTTACTATTTTGCTTTTTTTCCAGAGTTGGATTAATAAGGAAGATGCACATAACTATTATTGGAGCAGGAGTGATTGGGCTCTCTACAGCTTTATGTATCCACGAGAATTACCACCGCATTGTGCGCCCTCTTAAGATTGAAATCTATGCAGATAAATTTTCTCCACTTACCACCAGTGATGGAGCAGCAGGGCTGTGGCAGCCATATTTATATGACAATGGGAACACACAGGAAACGTGAGCGCTCTATTTCCTAAGAAATAATGAAATCCTCTATCTGTTCTGTAGTTTTGTTTTTCTTTTTTAAAGGCAGAACGGAACTGACTGTCCCCTGAAGAGGTAATAAAGAAATACAAAGCTATTACATATTTCTCTAGTAGCAGAGTGTTGTACCACATTAGCCATAGATTGAAACCAGAAAATATAGAGTAGGTAATAGCTTTTATTGGCTAAGTAGATGATAAAAATGCATTTTATAATCTAAGGTATCACCTACTCTATATTTTTGGTTTAGATATATCTCAGTTAGCATAATATAAAAACCATTTGTTAGATATTAGAAGTCACCTCTGAGTTCCATGACCTGTGTAAAAGATCTCTTGCTTTCTGTATGATGTTACCAGAGTGGTAACTTTCAATATGATTTTACAATAAGGGTACATTATTTTCTATATCAAAATACAACATTTATAGAGGTCAAGTTATTTATTCTACCAGAATCTAACATTGTGTTAGTGGTTGTACTTGATATACAACCATTTATTCTTTGTACTAGAAACCATGTACAGAAACTGCTATGCACTTATTAGCTGCATTGCAGAAAAACCAAACATTAAGCTATCCAAGATTGGCTGAAACATTTTTCCCACCATAATACATTTAAAAAAAAAAAATGGACAGTAGACCAGTTTACCAAGCTGATAGTATGACTGTGCACTTTAGCATTCATTGTCTGACAGCCAGCCTGTCTTTCAGTGATTTACTACTATGGAAAGTTTAAATCCTCAAACAAATCCTCAAATAAATGTCAAATTGCTCAGAGTGCTTTCCTGAACACTTTTGCAATTTACATAAATAATTAAATTTTCTGCCCACTGAACAGCCAGTGTCGTCGTTATAAATTTATAATATTAACAGTGTAAAACCTGCAAATTAACATTAATTTGCTTCAAGAATTTACATTTCTTAAGGCATCCTCAGTTAGCTTCAACTCCAGCATTCTCTTTCTTTCACACTTTTTATAGGTGCTTTCTAGTTTGGATCAAAAATGGTTTGGATAGTTATAAGTAAATGGTTTTGTGTAAAGTATATTGACTTGTTTACTTTTTCTGACATGGGTTGTTTATCGTTTATTTGCAGAAAATGGAATAAAGAGACTTTTGATCACATGCTAAAATTTGTCCATTCAGTGGAAGCTCCAAACATGGGACTGTTCCTGCAATCCGGTTACAATATCCTGAAAGAACCAGCACCAGTGAGTCCAAGAAAAACATTCTGTAATATATTTTCCTCTTTTGGCCAATGTCCCCTTGAGGTTGGAGATATCGGATTGATCTGGTCATTTGGCCTAAGGGACTACATTGACGGGATGCAGGCCATTGGGGCGAGGATCTCATCATGATGCACTCTATGCCCTAATGGAATTTTTTAACCAGGGTTGGACTGGGCTGCTGTGACCAATCCACACCGGCGCTCCCCCACTGACCTAATTCCCCCGATCACACCTATTTAAATTAGAGACATGCACACCCAGGGGGAGGGCCTGGTGTAGTGCAGACAGCAGGGGCCCTTTGGGGAGCTGTGGGGGCCCCTGGGATGGCAGCCCCTGCGGGCCCCTCACACCCCAGTCCCACCCTGTTTTTACCTGCCTAATCATCATCTGCCTGATTTTTGGTGATTTCAGGAGGGCCCCATACATGGCAGCCAACTAGAGTGTGTTAAATTTTCTTGTTATTCTTTCTTTGGTTTTTATATCTTTCAAAGCCCTGAACAGTTTTATACATATAGCAGAGGCATTCAGACATTTGGATTTAGGCCCTGTTTTGCAATCTAGCATATGACTGGCAACCTTCAGAACGGTCAACTTTTAAAGTGCAGCAGGGAAGTGGAGCTTCTGGTTAAAACTGTGAAAATACTATCGGGGGACAGGAAAGAACCCCAAATCTGGTAACTCCTGAAAAAATAGGGGGGGTTGACAGCTCTAAACCTTTAGTTCACAACAAAATTTAATATATTTATTTTTATGCAAACTAATATATTACATCTTACAGCTATAGTCCAGAAGTATCCAATACACCAAACTGGAATCAGATCTGTCCTAATAGCTGCTCAGCCTTGGTCCCCAATGAAATATAGTGTGCATGATTTACAACCTGGACTATTTCCATAAAACTGGAGGTCATTTATGATAATGGCATCGCAGTAATGCTGTTTGCTTGCTCCAGCACAGTTTGGTTGCACCCTATGCAGTCACTTACTCTGTGGTGGAGTCAAGCCTGTGTTTTTAGTGTTCTAGAATGCTTTTGGCATAAGCGAGATCAACTTCACCTGCCCTCTCATTTTTTAATAAAAAATTCTATTTTGCAGGAGCCATCCTGGAAGGACATTGTCCTTGGGTTTCGGCATTTAACTTCCAAAGAACTAGAACTGTTTCCTGGCTACAGGTAATAATGCAAAGGCTACTAAAGTCTTATTAGGACTGGCCTAAGATTATAGAGATACATTGCCTCTCTTATAATCCACTGAACACTGCATTCAGCCAAGAAATTGTTAACAACCACTGCAGTTTGAATTTAGTTTGCCAAATGAATTGTGTCATCAACGTGCAGCATTCTGTGGTGTGAATTTTACAAGAGAGCTTCTTGCAGTTATTGCACATGGATAAAAACTGCAGGCTGTAGACACATAACAGATGGTCCCAAACAAGGAATCTATCAATTTCTTTAACCTAAGGGATAGCCATATGGATTCACTTCTTCTATGTCACGTGGATCAATACAAATATTAAGAGGCAACTTTATCAACATTCTGATGCAACTGTTTACAAAGCTTTCAAATGTTTGCTGCAAAAAAAAATTTTAGTTTCTGAAACTTGCATTTTCAAGATTTATTAAGCTAAAGAAATCCCTAATACCCCGCTCAAATAAAACAAAAATTGACTTCTAAAGCTGGCAAGTTCATGAAGGAGTCAATGGGCTTTGTTATTTAAAAAACCAAGCTATTTTTCAGTTTGAGTTTTCAAAGCTAATTGGCAGAATCATGAAGGGTAAGACTTAGGGGCTGATTTACTAAGACACGAATTCGAATCTGAATTGGAAAAATTCCGATTGGAAAACGAACATTTTGCGACTTTTTCGTATTTTTTGCGATTTTTTCGGCGACTTTACGACTTTTCGGAAATTATCGCGACTTTTTCGTTACCAATACGATTGGTAACGAAAAAGTCGTGAAAATTTTCCGAAAAAAATCGCAAAATACCGATCATTACGAAAAAAAACGCATTCGGCCCGTTCGTGGGTTAGTAAATGTGCCCCTAAGACATGAAGGGTAAGACTCATGAAGGGTAAAATGTGATTTCACTGTGTTTGAGTAGTTTTCTCACTTGAGATTTGAATTTTTTAACACGTGCCCACATAAATTAGATTTTTAGTAAGTCTCAAGCTCTCACTGACCTAGCCAATTAGATTTGAATTCACATAATGTGGTACAGGGTACATCCAAGTCCCTTGGAGGGGGAGTATTGAAAACATTTAGGAGATATATTTTACACTTGTCAGCCTACTTCTCTGCAATGCAAACTGGCCTGTTCCAGCCAATGCTAATGGTACTGCAGTTTAATAGGTGCTTAAAAGCTTTGAATCTGGCTCCACTCTATATTCTGTGGTATTTTTATGAAGATTCCTGGTGATGAATGGTATTAAGTATTAAGTAACTGATATAGAAGTGTCTTGCTGGCCAATTATGGATTTAAAATAAATGTTTGCAGGGTTTTAAGGCTCCCAGTTGGGAATAGTGATTGCCAATGTATGCATTTAAAAGACGAAGATAAAGTCTATTTATAAACAGGGCATATTTACTTTTAAGATATTAAAATCATGTTTTATGTAAACTGATACAGTGGCAGCAGTCATCCTTTAGGCTGATACATTAAGAATTCCCAGGAGAATGTTTTGCAGTGTTTTGTAGCAGCTTTACTATGAGATGCTGCAGAGAAGAGTTCAAATGAAATTGGTTTTCCAAGGAGCATCTCTTTTCTTTAAGAAGCAAGTGCTTTTTCATCTCTTGCCCTTATTTATCCTTATATGTCAATGAGCACTGATTTTCATTTCTGTTGTAGCTATGGATGGTTCAACACTGCGTTAATGATTGAGGGAAAACACTACTTACCTTGGATGATGAAGAGGTAAGCATTATTTTGAAAATGTTTTTAAAGTAGCCATTTACAGCAGGGAATATCCTTTCTCCCTTTATATATAACACTAAGGGGCAGATTTATCGAAGTCTGAATTTTGGATGATTCGGAGTAAATACAATCATTTCGGATGTGCGTAAATTGTGTGAAAATTTGTATGGGGGTCGTACGAAAATATTGTGGTACGATCCGAAAGTTGCAAAATTTTCGTATCCGAACGATCGGAAACGGCAGGAAAACCATTTTGACTTTGAACCTTCAATTCATGATTTTGGAAGCCTCCCATAGGACTCAATGGCACTCTGCAGCTCCAACCTGGCCAAAAGAAAGTCACGATACTGAAGCTTGAATAAATTCCGAAACTTTCGTAGTCGCTGTGACAAATACGATATTGTCGCACAAATTGACGCAAAGCACGAAAAAGTTGTGGAAATTAACGAAAATGTTGTGGAAAAAATGTTCTATAAATCAGAAAAAATACGGATTTTTCTCATTCAGACCCAATCTTACTTTGATATATTGCCCCCTTGCTTGTGTGCAGAGTGTGCTACTGTTGGAACTACTAGCAGACCTGTTTATTCTAACTTAAGGGAGAACTAAAGCTTAACTAAAAGTGTGATGGAAATGCTGTATATTATGTTATTGGGGTTCTGTACCGGCCCAAGTCAACCATAGGCCTTGATGACTAACACACAATATAATGTATGAACACTTCTAACAAATGATGGTGACCCCCTGTGCACAAATTTGAAGGTCTGAATAATTGCTGTTATAGAGATGTTGAACTTTTAGGCTGGTGCAGTAAGTTTATTATACAAAAGACAGCATTTCCAGCCAATTTAGGATTTAGTCCTCTTTTAGATCTCTTTTTTTCCCTCTATATTAATGTTTTTTTGTCTCAGTATTTTGTATCATACTAAATTGCAAGATTGTAATTTCCACTGACAATTACAGGCTGATTGTCAAGTTGGGATTCTGTCATAATTTTTATGGTGTGGTTTCTATTACTAAATTACACTGTGTACATTGCAGATAAGTCTACCAAATTAAATTTTTTTTGAGCTTTCATAAAGTGCAAGCACTTCCTAATGGAACTGCTTTCAGATAAGCTATTGTTATTTCTCAAGTAATGCCAGAACTTGTCTGTATCCTACTTGGATGCCATTCTCATGTCTACCACTAGGTGGGGATTGGGGGCAGTTTAGCAATGCAAAGGATTTCTGAGATCATTATAATTTATGCTGTGTTAAAACCTTCAGAAAACCTGCTATTTGGAAGGATCAGGGGGACTGGGGTGTCAGAAATCATTGCTTCACACTGTATGTAATGTATTTTGGGCTAAAGGTCCCACTGCCTCTCAATGTATGTAATATATTTCTGAAGTCACTGTTCTTGGTAGTCTATGTACCATTATTTCCAAGTACTTTACTACACAAGCGAATTCAAGCTAATGGCACATGGGGCAGTTATGGAGCAGTGTATTAAGCTAGCAGATGAAATAGCCTGATATCACCCACCTAAGATGTGCATATCTGGAGAAGATTGTGTGAAGTTGTCAAATGAGCAGATTGTACGGCCACCTTAATATACCTTTTACCAATTTAGTTTTTACTCTTTTTATACTGGTAGTCATTTTACTGAATAGCAAATTAAAGTAAGAAGCAAAGATATTGCTGTTATGTTGAAAAAAATTACATACATTTTTATTGTATTAAGGCAAATATACCGAGTTTCAATATATCTGTAAAACAAATATAGCTATAAGCACCAAGTGATTTTTATTAACATTACTGCCTTACTTTTAGGCTGGAGGATCGAGGAGTGAAGTTTGTTCATAAACGAATTAAAAGTTTTGGTGAAGTATGTATGTCTGAGTGCACAAGTTTCCTAACAAGGTTGCCAGTACCAATTCACTCATTGTATTCTCTATACATTTCATAGCTGGCTGCACTAGGCGCTGACGTCATCATTAACTGCACTGGGATACGAGCAGGAGAGCTGCAGCCTGATCCTGAATTAAAACCAGGCCGAGGGCAGATCCTAAAGGTAACTGTAATGATATAAACGGAAGTCCTTTAAGACTGCAGCTTATTTATCAGTGCTCCAACCAATCAGCAGTTAGATTTTTTTCAGTCATCTGCAAGTAGAAAAAATGTGATTGTTTGCCATGGGTTGCTGCCCTGGTGCAGATTTGCCTACTGTTTATAAAGCCCAAGTTGCTTCATGCTTAGAAAATAGGATAATTATAATAGGCACACGTGAGACTAACTAGTTGCTAGAAACCAACCAAATGTTTGTTTCACAGTGTGGTGTCTTCAATTAGCGTAGCTGCCTAGTAACACACAAAGCATGAATACTATCTTACAGATTTTTAACAACAAATAAGGCTGATTTCAGACGTGGCGTAGGGCATATTTTTTCGGCAAGCGGAAAATACGCCCTGCCGCTACCTTGTACCTGCATGAATGAATGAACGAATGAATGAATGAATGAATGAATGAATGAACGAAATACGCTTGGGTGCAGGCACATGTAGCCAAAATACTCATAAAAATGTGAGAGAATGCAAAGTCTCTCGTTTTTATGCGTATTTTGGCTACATGTGCCTGCACTGAAGCGTATCCCATTCATTCCGGTGCAGGCACAGGTAGGGGGCAGAGGGCGTATTCTCGGCAAGCGTTTTTTGGCTTGCCGAGAATACGCCACATCTGACATAAGCCTAAAACAGGCAAGATTTATCATGCTTTTTCCTGGAGAGCTGAAGCTTGTGCCTGTGTAGTTGTTGGGGCTTAGGGGCAGATTTATCAAATTGTGAGTTTAGAGCTTAATTCATAAAAACCCATGTTCTGTTCATTCCTATGGGATTTTTAGACGTGTATTTATCAAATGGTAAACTCCATGGTAATGGAAAAGCCCATAGACATGAATAGAACGTTGGTGAGTTTTTATGTATCTAAACTCACATTTTGATAAATCTGCCCCTTAGTGTGTACAGAATGAGTCATTTATTTAAAGCTAAGGAATGCAGCCATGGACATCCACAAATAGGGGCAATTTTTTGTCAAACAGGGCCAGAATCACAGGCTGCCCTACTTTTCTTCTTCTTCCTCTGACCCTGACATAACTATGTGCTCCTTCGTTTATATATATATATATATATATATATATATATATATATATATATATATATATATATAATTTATAAAGGATAAAGGACCAGCACTATGTTTGTCCTTTTGTCGCGGATAGTTATTATGCTTTTATTCCACCACACTAAGGTAATATAGTGACATCTAGTGGTTGAAATGTATACTGTAGATCAGTAGTGATGAATGCACTGCTTTGTATGTATGTATGTACATGTTTATAAAGCGCTACTTATGTACGCAGCACTGTACAGTAATGCAGTGGATTAATACAACAGGGGATTATTAAAATAATAATAAATACAAAGTATAACAATAAATACAAGGTACAGTTGCTATAAGTTAAGAATCAAAGAGGATAGAGGTCCCTGCCCCGTAGAGCTTACAATCTAAATGGGAGGGTAATTTACAGACACAAATAGGCAAATATAAGTGCTGTAGATTACAGCGGGTGACAATGCAATATAAGTGCTAGTTCCCAGATCAGTAATTTTGGTGCCCTTTTCTACACATATGTACTTATTTAGTATTCACTGTGTGCTATTCTTGATAGAAGTCCTCCAGTGGGACCAAAACTTTGGAATTTGCAGCACGATGATTGGAATAAAATCATAATTATTATTCACTACAAACAGTGTGCTGGTCCTTTATATATATATAAACAGTTCATAAGCTGCACACCAAAAGTAATAGACGCTTCCTGGGTGCCTGGATGATATAACAGCGTATAGATAAGCAGAGGAGAACGCCACTCACAGGAAATTTCACAACGGAGACGTTTCAGTTCCTCCAGGAACTTTCATCAGGTTTCCCCTGATGAAAGTTCCTGGAGGAACTGAAACTTTGGACTAATAAAGAACCTCACTTTTTTCAAAAGCCATTTGATGTCTCCGTTGTGAAATTTCCTGTGAGTGCCGTTCTCCTCTGCTTATATATATAATATGTAAATAATTTATTTAGAGAAGCACTTGCAGGCTGAAACACTTGCGTGCCCTTGGCATTAGGTTGTCTGGTGGGCCTAAGCTACCCCAGTGCAACATTATACAGGACAAGTGCCCAGTGGCCTACATACTGGCATGTGTGTATGAGAGACAAAAACTGTGTGACACTGTGAATATGGCTTTGCTTCGGTGTGGTGGGCAGGCAAAATTTGCTTGTGTATGAGTCTGCTTGCATGTGTGTGTTATTGTGCATTAAGAGGGCACTATGGCTCCTAAGGCCTTTGCACCAAAGAAACCCACCAAATCCCAGTCTGATTCCCCTCTGTATTTGTTAGTTAGGGAAAGGGAGATTTTATTGTGTGTGTATTATTTGAAATACCTGTTAATGTTCTAGCTCAGTCTCCCCATTGATTGACAGCTCTGTTCCTGCATGCCAGTCCTGCTTCTAAACTATCCCAATACGTTTCTTAATATACACACTTATAAACCAAATCAATACCATCAAATATATATAAAATTGTAACTGGTCAGCCATCTATGTAAACTGTTTTATAACAATACAGTATGCCTTTGTTAGTTCCAGCTGGGATAGCCACATAAGTGTTTGTTTGCTTCTGGTTAAATGTTTTTTAAATAGAATTTACCTATGTGTTATGTATACTGCAGCACATTCTTAATTAAACAGCCCCCCTAAGTTACCAATTATGTAAGTTTTTAGTGACTTTATAGGCTTGCCAGTAAATTGATTTCCCTACAAACCTGGCATTACCTATACACCTAGTTATAGTATACAGGCTCAGTCTAGAAAAACAGGGTGTATTTGGTTAATGAATGTGCCACACTCCCACTTCAGACACCCTGCAGCAACCTCATAATCAGCAGGAAACAACACTCTGTATCAATATCCATATATTCATGCAGAGTGTTGTTTTCTGCTGATTATGGGGTTGCTGCAGGGTATCTGCAGAAGTATTACCGGTGGGAGGGGGCCAAAACCATGGCATCCATAGTTTATGAATGCAGTGGCTTTATATTATGCTTCATATATTCCAAATGACCTTGAACCCATCCATGATAGTGGAAAGTATCATTTCAAATGATAGCATGAAACAAGAAATGAGCATTCCATTCAGCCTATATTACTCCATTACTACCTTGTGCTGCAACCTAGTAGAAAATGCAGATATCCTATTTTTACATTTTCTGTTTTTCTTTGTGTATTCTCTATAAAGATGTATTTGCATGTATTATTTTTTATATTTCCCTATACTGTTTATCATTTTCTAGGTGCATGCACCTTGGATGAAACACTTTATTTTAACCCATGATCTGAAGACTGGAGTTTATACCACACCATATATCATACCAGGGTATGTTTTTTTTTCAAAAATATGAACATTTAATGCGAACATTTTTTTATTTTCTTTTTAATAACAATACAGATAATTTTGTGCTGTCCCAGCCTGCACCAGATAGTATAACAAAAACTGCGGAACACAGAAGGAAAGTATTTGGAAGCAGAACTTTTACAAGTTTTTCCATTATTTAGCATTGCTTATAGATACATGTTTTTCTGAATAGAATTCATCCCTGCATTTACCTGTGATACTGAGTGGCAGGAAGAGATACAGTGGTAGGACAGGAGTTGCTGACAGCTCCAGAAACAGTTAGGGAAGTGGAGTATGCAGTGTCGGACTGGCCCACCAGGATACCAGGTAAACTCCCGGTGGGCCCAGATGTCAGTGGGCCCTTTTGCTTCTATCTATTTAGCCTATTTCATGGTCATTCCCTATTTCTGTATGGAAACAAGGAGGCTTGATAGATGGAAGAATAGAGTATAGTATTTAGAGAAAAGAGACTAGGAGAATAAAGAGTTTGAGGGAGGAGAGGAGGAGTTAAAGTGTTGAGAGTGGGCCCATGGTCCAGGGTTTTCTGGTGGGCCCCTGCCATCTCAGTCTGACACTGGGAGTAGGAATTCTTGTGCACTAGGGATATAGACAACATATATACATATCTATATGCACCACATAAGGTGAATTGTTTCTTATACCCTTTCAGGGAGTTCCAAAACTCTCTATTTAATTGTTGGCTATGGGTAAATGCACTTATGCAATTTAGCTGGCCATACACATACTTATAAATTCCAATGTTGGGTGGACAGACATGACTAAAGTTATTTAAATGTCCTAAACATTTTTTACACAATTTATTTAGTTATGATTTATTTGCTGCCAAACCCCTTTCCCTGGCTGGAAACTTACTTTAAATTCTAGATGCATAGACAGACAGCAGATTACAAACCTGATGCATTATCTGTTGTTAGTGCAGGCCCAGTGTTGACTGGGCCGTATTTTGGTTGTAGCTTGACAGTTTAATATTTGGCCTGCAGCGACTAGATCTATATAAGCAGCATTTTTACTGTCTTGTATAATTACTTTTTAAAATGTTTTTATATTAATACAATGCAGAGAATAGAAAAGACACATATATTTATATTTATATTTTGTATATCCCCTTTAAGGAATTTTTTTTGCAAACTTTTATGTTTGCAGGTCAGATTCTGTCACGTTGGGAGGAATTTATCAGCTGGGAAATTGGAGCGAGGAAAACAATTCTGAGGATTACAAGTGGATTTGGGATAAATGTACTGAGTTGGTGCCCAGTCTTAAGGTATGGGTCATTTCTCAATGTAGAGTCAGTTTTCCCTGGATGACTGTGGTGGTGGCATAAAGACACTTCTGGGAAAACCTTCTTGCACCTTTCACCTAAGCTTTATTGCATTTCTCCTCATTCACCCTAGTGATAACCCTGTAATCACTGTGTTCTGTAAGGTGCACAAGGCAAATAGGATAAAATGTTGCAGAACTGAAACATTATGATTTTACCACCGTAGCCATGCTTTTTCTGGAATTCCACAATGGAGCTTGTGTGATGTTAGTAAGCCACCTTTTTTCCCATAATACAAGCCTTTGGGTCAAGGGCGGGCTGTGATGTCATTTGGGGGTGGGGAAGGGTGAATATGACTGGTAAATGGGTAGACCGGGCTGGGAAAATGGGCTTTGATGTGGGCCTGTAATTATAAAGGCTCATCAACAGTGGAGAAGGTGAGGAAAGGGGGCATTTATTACATGCTAGGCTGGTTAAATACCATCCAGGTAGCTGATATGGATGCATGCTTAAGTGCATTAGTGCATTTTTTTTATTTTGTGTCCTGAGGCAAGACTCTTGGGGGCAGTAAAGAGAAACTCCTTGCTGAAGGAAACCAGAAAGCAGGAATGTAATAATACAGGAAGCATGCCCTGCTGAACAGTGGCAAGTAAGCAGTTTCAAGATATGTCCATAAAAATGTCTTGTTTCAAAAGGGCCATGACATTATATTGTTGTAAGGCCCAGTAACTTCTAATAATGTCTACCTGGAAGAAGTGTTAGAAGTAGTAGTGACCCATTGGTGTAAGTTGGATCATACAATGAATGACACACAGATTCCAAGACTTACTTTAATCATAAATAACTTGTATTGTTGGACAGAATGCAAAGATTGTGCATACATGGACTGGGCTGAGGCCAGCACGCAGCAAAGTGAGACTGGAGAGGGAAGCCTTTGTTTCTGGATCTAACAAGAGCCAGGTGAGTACTTACCCCATTGTCCTGCAATTGGCACTATAAGGGCTATAAAACACAGAGATACTTATCACGAGTACTAAATGACAGAAAATACCCTGCCATAGACAACACTGAGAACTGTCTCTGCTAAAACACACAGGGCCGGGGCAGGAGACCGGTGGGATGGCATATCGGGGAGATTAGTCGGCCGCAACAAGGGAGAACTAGCTGGCTACAAGTAGCTCTGTGTTTCATTGCCCTTTAGCCTTTTCCTAATCAGTCTGTTGAAGTATATTGCTATTGTTTGTTTCATTTATTTTAACCATTGGTGTGCAATTGTTCACCTTTTCAGTACCGCATATAATTCCATCAGAGTTATTGTAAATAGTGCTTTCATCACTGCTGCCTTCTGATGGTGAACAGCAGTAGTCAAAACTGTTTGTCTGTCACTGCCCCTGAATAAAAAGCTGTATAATGAATTTACATTGAGTGGTAAAAGGAGGAAATCAGCATCAAAACAGTGCTCTGTGACAAGCATGCTCTGTAAGGTTACGATTCTACATGTATTGTTACTATTTACTATTTATCTTTCTGTTCAGGCCCTTTACCATTCATCTTTCAGTCTTTCATTCACGCCACTGCCTGGTTGCTAGAATAAATTTTACTCTAGCAGCCTCCTGAAATTCCAAGCTGCAGGGTTTCTGAATAATTAATTTAAAAAGCATAAAAAATGAAGATCAACAAAAAGAGTAAAAGCTGAAAAAGACTAGTACACAACTACCGAATGTATAAGTTCCTTTTTTATTGTATAAAAATATGATGTTTAACTAAAATAATACAAGCAACAAATGTGCAGATATGAATAGAAAGTACATGGAAATGAGAAGAAAACCAATGTACAAAATGTATCTTTCTATGATGTTTTTGTCTAAATAAAGCTTGAATAGAAAAAAAAAAAATGAAGATCAATAACAGTTTGATAACTGATTATTACTGTCAACATCATACTAACGTTAATTTAAAATTCTACCCCCCCCCGGAAATACTGATCTGCCTGCATTCAGCAGCACTGTATTCATGACGGGATGCACTTAGGCATACCCAGTCCTGTAACTTTAGATGCGCAAGTTAAGAAGTGACGGTGGATGTAAGCTGCAAAGGAGGCCTTTACTTAAGGACAGGGCTGGAGTGAGGTGCAGGTTGCAGCCTCCCACTGACAGAAGTGCTCACTGCATGACTACTAAAGGGAGAGCTCTTTTGGCCCTTAGTGCTATTGTACTTCTTCTCGGGGACATACAAAATGACGCCTAATGTCTCTTTGAATATTCTGTGACCTAAAGGAGGTACCCATAAAAAAACAATATCAAAACAGTGACTTGTTTCGTTGGTATTATTACTATGCTAAACGCTGTGTTTTATAAAATGTACCACATTGTTTACTTGGAAATATAACTAAAAGTATGTTATAAATGTAAGCTAAGCTAATATTTGTATTTTATTCTCTTTACTACAGATAATTCACAACTATGGCCATGGTGGATACGGTCTTACAATTCATTGGGGGTGTGCCATGGAGGCAGCAAAGATCTTTGGGCAGATCCTTGCAGAAAGGAACCTTAAAGAGACTCCTAAGTCTTCCCTTTGATTTTGACTGCCACATACAGAAATCATCCAGGAAGTGAAACTGCCACAAAACAAGTTTTGAATTTAGAATGAAGACTATGATTTCTCTGATTTCTTGTATGCTATCTTGGTACAGTATCCAGTTTGGCTAACAATTTTACCAATCAATACTTCAACATGTATAGTTTCATATTTGCACCAATTCACCCAAAAACAGTTTGATCTTCTGACTACACTTACTGAACAGATCTGACTAGTAGTTTTGCATTAAGATTAGTCCATCTTGAAGAAGACCTTTCCACTAACCTTTGACCTTCTCACTAGCCCACTTCAAATTTGCATCAATATGCAGAAGTTTATTCTTCTAACTATAATGCCCATGTAATAAGACACTAAGGGGCTGATTTACTAACCCACGAATTTGAATCCGAATTGGAAAAATTCCGATTGGAAAACGAACATTTTGCGACTTTTTCGTATTTTTTGAGATTTTTTCGGCGCCTTTACGACTTTTCGGAAATTATCGCGACTTTTTCGTTACCAATACGATTTGCGCGAAAAAACGCGAGTTTTTCGTAGCCATTCCGAAAGTTGCGATTTTTTCTTAGCGTTAAAACTTGCGCGAAAAGTTGCGCTTTTTTCGTAGCGTTAAAACTTAAAAGGGGCAACGTTTTGCGCAAGTTTTAACGCTACGAAAAAATCGCAACTTTCGGAATGGCTACGAAAAACTTGCGTTTTTCCGCAAAAATCGTATTGGTAACGAAAAAGTCGCGATAATTTTCCGAAAAAATCGCAAAATACCGATCATTACGAAATAAACGCAATCGGACGCATTTGGCCTGTTCGTGAGTAAGTAAATGGGCCCCTAAGTTTGCCCAGAAGCAGTAACCAATAGCAACCAATAAGATGTTTGACCTGAGCAAACTAAATGCCTTGTATTACATAACGTATTACGAGCAATACGGACAACATATTGCTTATCACTATTTAATTTAGAGCCAGTTGACAATAAAAGTCTGACAATAAAAGCATTGTACTTGTTGTAATAAATTGCAAAATGTGTAGGTTTGGTACTTTTATAAGTACTTAATTAGTACTTACTAAAAGTAAATACTCTGGTATCTGCTGTTTTAGAATCATGCAGCTGATAGCTTGTGGCTTGCAGCTAGAGTAATCTACCTTTCAAAGAAACCGACTAGGGCAGGTTACCTACCAGTATTTTTAGCCAGGTACCAGATTTATTGGAAAATATATACTTAGGGTAATGCTAGTTGGGGCTGATTCTTGGCCTGCGGATAGACGCGCAGAGAAACAGTCCCTTTGCTGGCATCAGCCTTTCCCTGGGCCTGCACCAGGAGCCACCGCATCAGAGCGAATTTCAGGGGCCAAAATGCATACTCACATGCCTCAGCCGTGAAAGGCAGAAATAGGGACAATATTTTTGCCACAGATCTGATATGCATTCACCCATAAAAAAATCCAGTGCTGCTTGCATTCACCAGTGCCGTATTCATGAGGAGTGGACAGAGGCACCTAACTGTCCCCTCACCCCTTAACTTGTAGGTTATTCAGGCCACAACACAACACAACCCTGCACTTGCCATCCTGCCCTATGGGCATTCTAGAAGTGCAAGAATGTGTGCCTCAAGGTACAGCATGCATATTCATTTAGGGCGAGGTGTAAGCTGCAAAAAACAGCGTTCTCTGTAAATCTTCAAAATGGGTTTCTTGGCCCACATGTAGGGCCAAATCTGTCCGTGGTCTTTGCCCAATGGGTTTTTTAAGCCCACCCAATAGTTATTTGGATAAGGTTTAGTCAGATAGCTGTCGGGGAGGGCCCATACATGGACAGTTAATCTTTGAGGCCAGCATTATACCTTATTACAAAAGGGAATACATTATGTATTGCTTATGGAACCCTATACCCCCGTAATGTAAAATATAAGCATATTAAAAGTCACTAATGGTCGCAGGAAAGATCGTTATTGCTACGTGTATGGCCACCTTTAAACTAGTGTTCTTGTATTTCTTAAACAGGTTTCAGTGAGAAGACATCCCTAAATGCTTATTATTACCAATGACATCAATAAGCATTGTGTATATTATATACAGTTTCTTCATGGCTTTTGTGTACTATAATGACATATAGTCAGTAGATTCCAGTCTAATTCATGTAAAAACTTTATTCAACATAAACTATTCAACTGACAGTAAAATCCAAGTCAACAAGGCATTGTGGACAGAAGAGATCATACAATAAGCTTCTTACACATGGACGTTCAAACATTAAAATGCATTCAGCGTAATTCCTGTACATTCAGACACCCGAACATTCATTATCCTGTCTGTTCCACTGTTTTCCTGTGCTTGTACCTGCCACCCAATACAGTCTACAGCAATGATTTTGGCTATGGTATGGTAATCTGCAACCCCCTCAGATGTTGCTGAACTACAGTTCCTACACCTGTTGATAGCTGCAGAATGCTGGGAAAGGTAGTTTGCCAACATTTGAAGGGGCATCCCTAATTTAGGCAGGCTAAAGACTGGACTCATCATTATTAACTCCTGAAACTTTAGCCCAGTTACCACTTTGTGGATCTGCAGCTTTCTTTTGTATCACAAGGAATAAGGCTTCTGGGTTAGTTTCTTGCAACCAGTGATACATAAATTGAATTGGATCTACATTTTGCTTTCACTTTATTAAATAGTGCTCTTCAGAGCAAAAAATCATATGCAAATGAATGAAAACAAAGCTGAATACTTGGATGTGGATTTTTTTCTAGCCCCCAGCCAGAGCAAGTGCACCTTCCTTACATTATAGGTATATATAGTGATTTAATATAATCTAGCTAACAGACTTGAATGTCAGGTAGTGGGGCCACTCATGTAAAAAGTTGAACAGCACTGATTGAAAGAAAGTAAAAAATAATAATAATGAAGCTAAATGTTATTAAATAACAAAAACAACCATATTGTGGTTTTCATTAAAGGCAAAAAATACATTATTAATATCATAAGTAGACATAAGTAAGGTATATATTTCCATTTATTGTAGGCTAAATTATGCAGTCATACAGTCTGCTTCTGATTTTTTTCATTATTACTTGTGGGAACAAAGTTAAATATGTTGCTTGATTCTGCCAGGGTAGTGTCCTCTTAAATGAAATAAAAGGAAAAAAAAAAAATATATATAATATGTTTGACCTCTAAATTGTGTTGGGAATATCTCAGTGGAGAGCTGGGGCTGTAGTCTATAAGGGCACTAAACCCATCATGCACATATTTGCCAGCTTGTTGGACAGTTTCCCCTTGCAGGTCTGGCAAGAAAGGAGACTTGCTCTGTGGGAAGAGATTGCCACCTGGAAGTTTCTGAGTGTATAAAAGGGAGGGGATCCCCACCAGGTTCTTCGGCCTGTGCTCCATGGAGGAGGTTGGCGGTTACCCCCCCCCCCACCCGTGTATTAAAATGAAGATGAAAATGAAGGTTCTTTGCCCTGCACTACATGGTGGAGGTAGGATGGTTAGGACACATCTGACACCTGGCAGGGTAGGAAGTGGTTAGACCCAGGTTAGCAGATATTCTCTTTGAGGCAACACAGTGAGAGCCATATGCTTGGGCTGGACACTGAGAGTGTCTGTTGGATATGTGGGTCTGTATCTGTGGAGGAGAAATCTGTGTTTGTTTTTAAGAAACAACTGGCACCCAAGTTACTGAGAAGACTGGTGAATGGTGTGTGTATGAGCTTGGAGGTCCTTTTCTCCTATATTGTAGTGAAGGATCACCTGGGAGTGAGAGTCTCATGTAACATGCTCAACAGTGAGAGAAGCAGGAACTACTACAAACAAAATTACATCTATATGACAGCTGCCATATTCCTTACTGCCCACACACTAATGTTAAAGCAATAACAGTTCTAAATATATTGCTGTATGGCAGTCAATAGATAATGTCAGTATCTGTAATATTGCAGGCAGCGCTCATCAGTATAATAAGCTGTTCCTGTATTTACTGTCTAGGGCTTCACAGTAGTGCAGCAGTTGCCCATTACTATAAGCGCTAGCATCCTGACATAGAAACTGAGCTGAACACTAGAGTTTGACTGTTGTCCCCGTCTTCAAGGGTTTCCTCCCACACTCAAAAATATCCAGGCTTGTGATGAAACCGGCCCTAGTGTGCTTTAGGGACCTCAGATCACCAGCTCCATTAGGACAGTGACTGATGTGAATAATTAATAATATCTGTGTGCTGCATAACAAGTCAGTGTTATATAAATTAAGGATATTACAAATATATGAAGAAAAGCAAGATAAAGCTAAACCCTACTTACTATCAGGTTATATTTTTCTGTTCAGGTAAAATCAATGAAAAATAAGCATACATCTGAAAGGGCTTTGTGAACCTCTTTTAAGTCACATTACTGTAGAAATAGGATTTGCACTTACATCTGTTACATAATCCTAATGTAATGCAAATACCCTTTTCTATATATATATGTTTGCCTAATACAGTTCTAATAGGGGCACCATTAGAATATATATTATATTATATATTCAAATTGTTGCAATTCTTTTTTTAAATGAAAAGTTTTATAGCCTTTACTGTAATATTGGAAGGGGTAAACTGACAATAGTAACAGCCTTTCAAGACTCCCATGTCCTGCAATGCCTTTCATTATAGATTACCTAATGAATATTAGTAAACAACACGTTTGAGCATTAGTACATGGTGGCTGAGTTATTAACTGGCCTTGCAGTAATTGTGGGCAACACGGAGTAAAGGAATTATAAAACAGGGTTAGGCCAAATTAATTGCATATGTTGATGGATCCAGTGGCTCCCAAACTGAGGAGTCTGTTGATGTCAGGACTTGGCTTGCGAATGATGTGACCAATTTGTAGCGTGCATGGTTAAGGGACAGATATGCACAGGTCAAGCACAGGTTGAATGTATGTGGCAGGTTCGTAATCAATGTATAATAGCAGTACAAAAAGCCAAAATCCAGCATACCATGAGATTATATAGGGCTTGACATTTTTGGTCAGTATTTCTGCTGTAGGAAAACAAAATATTTGTTTAATTACACAACTAAATATATGCTTTGAAATTCTGACAGGTTCTCTTAGGGGTCATTAGCTATAAGCTAAAGCAGAGGTTTGTTCCTAACACATTTTCCAAGCAAATCCATCCCAGAAACAACAAGCCTGGCATGTACTAAGGGGCTGTAGATATCAATTTACAAACAAAGGCTAAAGGTGGCCATACACGGTAAGATTTGTTTATTTGGCGATGTCGCCAAACATGCAAATCTTTCCCCCCCATTATGCTAATGCAATTGTTTGGCCCTAGGACCGAACGATCACAGTGCAATGAAAGGGACAGGAAAAGTTGGAGCGAGGACCACATCAATGAGCCGACCCGGCCTCCGATCGGACAAAAAAATCAAGCTTGTCCAATCAACATCTGACCAATTTTTGGGCGGATATCGGTCGGGGAGGCCTATCGGAGGGCCCCATACATGGGCAGAGAAGCTGCCGAGTTGGTCTTAAGGACCCGAATCAGCAGCAGAGAACTGTATGGCCACCTCAAGTAAGCAATAGCACAATTGCCTTGGGGTCGGCAAAAAAATATTTAGCCTTTGAAATCTTTTCTAATTCTTTGAAGGAGTTGAAATCCATGGAAATGACCAAATATGCACAAATGCATCCAGATTGACTCATTGTGATTTTAGGGTCAAAAGGCCTCTACTTAATCCCTTCATTGTTTTAATTAAATAAACAATAAAGATTATCCCTGTAGTTTTTAAAACTAATGAAGCATTTTTTTCATGTTCTGCTAAACTTGCAGCATTATCATTTAAACTGTTCAGGGTCACCTGAGGGGGGAAGTACACTGTTTCTTCATTACTTGTATAATGCCGCTTCCCTGCACCCATTACTTTCTTTTCTGGAAAACAATCAATTGATCGTCCATGTATTGTTAGTTGTGAGCATGAAAGGCCATCTGACTGTATATATGGGATTCTTGGTGCAGTAAGTGACACTGAGTATCATTCCTGGGAGCCAGAATTTGAAGGGGTCACTCCTGAGTTGTGTGTTCCTCTTCCTTCCATCTCCTGGCCCCATTCTCTGTGGCTAGACTCTTGCAGGCCACGGCCTTTGGTTTCAATGGGAAGGAAGCAGGAAGCCAGAGCGGCTAGAACACAACAGCCACTGTATACCAACACCGTGAGATAAATTGAGGACTCCAACATTACCTGCCAAAACAAAGCACATCTTATTTTTATATACAAGAATTATTTTTTTTACCAAAGAAGGATAGTATCACACACGCTATTTTACTAAACCTGAGTATGTGCTAAGTATTAGACGTGACTGGCTACCAGTCATAAAGTAATAATTCATGAATATTTTATTCTCATGGCATCACTTTTGTATTATGGACCATAATAATTAACAAATTAATAATACGTGGGGAGATCAACAAGCACCTTTGCTTCAACACAACACAGCAACAACATCAACACAGCAGCTTTGCTTCTTTAAGGCTAATTTGGCTAGACAGCAGGCTATAGAGATTCAAACATGCAACAGTGATTTTATCTAATACCAACACAGGACCCTTACTCCGTTTTGGCTACTTTACCTGTGCAATAAAGGGTGTGATTAATGCTCCCACACGAGCCATCCCACTGCATGTTCCAAGGCCTAGCGCTCTAGTTGCTGTTGGATAAACCTGAAATGTAAAACAAGTGTACAACTAAGTATAACTTCTGCAAATGAAAATCAGTACTGCTCATAAGTAGACGTAGACAGTAGACGACCCCTAGGTTCCCCCAGGTCTCCTGCGACCACCAGCTCAGATTTTCGCTGCTAAAACCTAACTGCACTGCCTTCACTATAGGGTAGTCTTTTAACTTCAATGTCTTCTAACTTGAATCTCTGAAGACAAAATTATATAAGGTTCAGATCAGAAAATAGCACGGACATTGACTTCTTTGTATTATCCTATATTGCACTCTATGCTATATTTCTCTAAGTGAAAGAAGATATGGTGCTTCGGTTTAATTATATGTTGTTCTCATACTTTTTAAAAAATTAATTATGGTTTGGTGGATTTTCCACTGTGGCTTATGCTTACCTCTGGGGTGTAAACATAGGCAGCTTGAAATCCTCCTGAAATGAAGGCTCTTGCAATGAAGAGAAAAACGGTAAGGACATTCCTGTGGAGCAGATAAGGGATGTCATTCAAAACTGTTTTTATTGAGAACACAGGCCCAGCTCCAGCAGTTTTAAAATTTCAACTTAAGTCATTTTCTAGATGATATAGTTCAAAAACTGCTGGGTGGCCAGGCTGGAAAAATGAAAAGCAAATAAGATCTTACTGATAGAGACTTCTCTAGGCATTAATAAATATAAACTAAAATGTGCATTCTAAATTATATTTGGCTTAGTGTTCTGTCTTTAAATGGCAAGGGGCCCTGTCCCAGGGGCCCCCCTCCCGACGTCCTTCTCTTCTCTTAAATTTGACGCGTCAGGGGAGGAGTAGTTGGGAAGGGGAGCGCTGCAAGGGTCGGGTCTGGGCCCAGTCCGACCGTGAGTACAAGAACTATACAACAACCAGGCACTGGGACTAATGGGGGGATCCAAGATAATAAAGGGTTCAATGTGACTCTGACTGATATATATATATATATATATATATATATATATATATAAAATACTAAAAAAATCTGAATCATATAAAATACCAGCTGCAAATAGTCTCAGAATATTACAGTCTTAGAAAGAAGTATTTAGTGGTAAGACTTGACTGGAACCTTTGAATTTAAGCTGCACCCGGGCAGTGAATGATGTATAATTTCAGCAAAATTATATATCTCAGTGAAATACATGGGTTCCATACAGGTAAAGGATAACAATAACTTATGTAAAGATTTTAGCTGCATACCTTCCAACACAAAGGAACAGCAGAAGGGCACATAAGGAGAATACAATAAAGCAGATGGCCATGGTCTTCTTTCGACCAACTCGATCAATGATCCATAAAGTTATCAGTACGCCTGTTTCCAGGATATGCAGGAGAAAGTATGAAGAGACAGATTTGCTAAAATGGACATGATAGCTTAGAATCCTATGCTTTTTCTAGCCTGATAGTCTCCACTTGCTTTACAATTTCTTATGGTATCCTATTCCCCTTGTGGGACACAAAAGAATCATACAGAATAATGCTCACTACTCAGAAGTGAACCATATACAGGTATGGGATCCCTTATCCGGAAACCCATTATCCAGAAAGTTCCGAATTACGGAAAGGCCATCTCCCATAGACTCCATTATAAGCAAATAATTCTAATTTTAAAAAATTATTTCCTTTTTCAATGTAATAATAAAACAGTACCTTGTACTTGATCCCAACTAAGATATAATAAATCCTTATTGGAGGCAAAACAATCCTACTGGGTTTATTCAATATTTACATGATTTTTAGCAGATTTAAGTTATGGAGATCCAAATTACAGAAAGACCCCTTATCCGGAAAACCACAGGTCCCAAGCATTTTGGATAACAGGTCCCATACCTGTACATATATAATGTTTATCTATGTAAGCACTACTACTATCTACTAGTACTATCTACCTATTAAATTGAGCCAGTTTGACTTTTGACAATTTAGACTGATCAAAACTATTTACTTACTGGTAACTACACTGATACAAATAAGCAACTATGTCAGATAACTGGTCCCACCTTCTTCTCAAAATGTTGGAGTTCCTTTAATGTGAGTTAGTGGTGCATGCTAATGTCCCTTCTGCCTACTTCTAAAGCAAGAGTCCATTACTAACCTGGAAATTCAGAAAGTGTTGTCCACAGTAAATCTGTATAATCTTCAACAGTTAAATATTCACAGGCTAAGCTGCATTTTGGCTTGACTGCCTTTCTTTGATTGGATACTGTAAGAGACAACACAAAGAATCCTGGGTACTGAGGATATTTTCACTATACAGTGCTCTATGGATACACAGATATTTTCACTCCCAGAATGAAGTACAAGGAGCTGCACCTTTCTATGAATACAGTGCTGTTTGGCATTGCTATATTCATAAGTGATCACCCATTGAACACCACCTATCTAGCGTGTCATTTATAAGCTTAAGCTAGGAAATGCCATCAAGTATAGACATTAAGTAAAGGATTGTATTGTGTCTAATGTTATTGTGCTCTGCACATTGTTTTGGATTTTAATCTGGTGCAGGGGCAGAGTGCAGCATTTCCCACTGATGCAAGTGTTTTCTGGGTGGGCACTAGCACCAGTTGTACAGGACTTCTCTGTCAAACAAATTTTCTAAAAAATATACCCCACAAAAACCAATTCCACTTCCCCCACTCCCCACAGTACATTGGAAATGGTTTCCTGTACTACTTACTGCTACATACATCTCCTGCTTGGAAAAGCTCTGTCGTAAGTAGGACCAGTCCGTAGTAAGAGAATGCATTGGAAAACCTGGTTAAATTAGAAAAGAGTTGTCTCTGAATTAAAGATTTTGTAAGATTCACTTATACTTGATAAGTATTCATAGGAATTCTGGTCCCTGACTGAATGAGTAGAGTTCTAGGCATGGCAAATGTCAATATGATTCATGCATCTTTATTATTATTTAGATGAAGTAGCAAACAGCCAAGAATATTTACCTGTATAGGTATGGGATCTGTTATCCAGAAACCTGTTATCCAGAAATCTCCCATAGACTCAATTTTAATAAAAAAAATTCAGATTTTTAAAAATGATTCCTTTTTCTCTGTAATAAGTTTCTTGTACTTGATTTTAAGATATAATTAATCCTTACTGGGGGCAAAACAATCCTGCTGGATTTATTTAATGTTCACATGATTTTATAGTAGATTTAAGTATGAAGATCCAAATTACAGAAAGATCCCTTATGTGGAAACCCCAGGTCCTGAGCATTCTGGATAACAGGTGCCATACCTGTATTCTGTATTTCCTCTTATTTTCTAAACAAAAAAAATTTGGATAATGTAAGCAAAGACAGTATATACATTTCTACTCACCATATGAACCATAGCAGCAGTGTTGTACGTCTAAACTGTGGACTAAAAAGGTCTCGGATTTTACCTCGATCCTCCTTTAAAACAAATAAAATGTTCTATTATAATAGTGGTATATTAGTATTATTAGCATTTACATAGTACCAAAATATTGCTGTCAGTGTATAAAATAACAGATCTTTGCACATTTCTATAATTTCACACCAGAAATTAAAACATATCAAACCATAGCACTGATTTAAGACATCACTAAAGCCACAGAGTCACTAAAACAGTCATGTTGCTTTTATGGGATCTATTTGCTAGCAATAAGTAGAATAACAGAAAACACAAATCAGTGGTGATACATCAGGGATATCCAACTGGCTGCTGATTAGCTGTTAGACTACGTTCCCACGGCTTCACATTACAGCCTTTCACTGTAAAGGTATATTGGGAGTTGTAGTCCCATAGCTGTCCCCTAGAAACACCAGTTTAAGATCAATACGGTAATTACTGGCTTGTGTTGTGAAACCCAGTGGGACCCATTCATGACCAGGACACAAAATTAAGGCAATTTTCATCCACTATGTCTATGTCAATATTGAGGCTCTTAACTTAATGAAGAAATGGTCTGTACAAACACTCTGTGAAAATGTATAGATGGGCCCTGTTACGTATAACTGGAATCAATTATGTTTTGCAGCAACATGCTGAGACCTGATGGCTATTGATTTACATAGGCAAGCTATTAATTTAACTATTAAAAAAAAACAGGCCTAACTCAGCAAATGTTAGGGGAAATAGAGAAGTCATTTCATTAAATAATATTCTTTTTTTAAATAATGGAATTTAGAATAAGACTTTCAGTTGTACCAATTGCTTTGTAAACGCAGAGACCAAAATGTGGGCAAATGGGTGTTAGAAACACCCCTTGTTTAAGATACTGGAGCCAGTTTAATTTACTAAAGAGTCCTGTGAGTTAGAAGCTTTACATTATGCTTACATAAATGTGTCTCCCCTTCTTAATTACAATAATAGATTAGTTACCCCCCTTTTAACTCTTTTTTTTGGTGAATCCTGTCACTCAACCTCCCATATATTAGAGCCACAATGCGAGCATCTCGGGCTCTAAGTCTAGTCAAGATCTTTATTGTATGACATAGAGCATGTCTTTTTAGATTTTGCATGCTTATATTTTTCACAGCAGTTGACATGTTTCTTTGCATTATGCAAAACGAAATCCTAAATTAATAAAGGGAATAGAAATGCAATATCAATAAGTGCTGTTAGAAATCTATTGGTAATCTACTCAAGAGGCACTTCAAAACCAGATATATTTGAAATCAATAAGAAGAGAGTCTCTGGGGATATATTTTTATAAAATGGCATAAAAATATATATAAAGTACAAAGTTGTTTCACCAATTTTGTTGCAGATGGGCAGTTAGTAGCGTTACGTTCATGATGTTCAAAGGCCACATATCAGGTTACAGACCTGCCTTGAGACGATGAGCTTGCCCAAAGGCATGGGAGCACCATTTTCCGTTGCAATGCGTTTTAGGGTGGCAAGGGCTTTCTCTTGATTCCCTGACAAAACCTCATATCTTGCACTTTCAGGCAACCACTGAAAAAGTATATGAAAACAGTTATAATAAGCATATTCAGTATGTGTGATAGCCAACAGTACAGCTACACCCACATGCAAATGTTACACCATTTATTTCTAGCCAGTACTTGTAAAAATCTTTTCCTTGGTGATTTTACTGAATTACATTTGCTTTCTGAATGCAGACATCTTGATCTGTTGTGCACAGAGATGAACTGGCATTTAATTGATATGGTGGCCATACAGGTGGCCATACACTAAAAATTTCTGCTCTTCTGGCTCGAGGACCAAATAATCGAATCACATTGATGGGATGCTGCCCGTCGGGTTGAGAACTACGGTAAATAAGCCAATGCACTCCTCGCAACAATGGGATTTTTAAACCTGTCCTATTGACATCTGCCTGATTTTTGTCCAGACAATGGTCGGGTAGGCAGGTCTGAGGGCCCCATACACAGACCGATAAGCTGCCATCGACAGCTTTTATTGGCTTGTGTATTGCCACCTCTAGCTCGATAGCTATGGCAGCAGTAATTACAGGTTTACTTCTCTATTTGGTGGTGCTTTTGTAGTGCTGGTGTTACCCAGTCCGTTTGCAGTGTCAGGCTTGCTTAAAGTGATACTGACACTTACAAAATATTCATGTACATATTCATTAACATTGGAGGCAAACATTACAGGTGATTTTGCCCATAGCAAACAATCAGTAATTAGATTTGAACTGTCACCTTCAAGTTAGAAAACAAAAGCAAATATCTGATTGGTTTCCTTAAGCAACATCACCAATGATGTTTGTCTCTAATGTTAATTACAGTCAAGTTCTTAACCTGACTGTATTGACAACCTGCCTGTTTTGACAACCTGACTGTCCCTTCTCAGCTTCAGTCAGTTATAGCTTTTAATGCTAATGGCCTATTGCTGCACAAATATGGCAGCCCCCTCATAGGGGAACATATAGGCAATGTAAAAGCATTGGGCAAACACTTTTATGGCAGAATGATAAATAGCATGCAAAGACAATGTTCTGATAGATGTAAAAGAAAGGTTTCATTTCTGGTGTTAGCATCTCTTTAAAATATATACATTTATTCATACAAAGGTTCATTGACATTGCTCTTTTCATTGTAAAGCTAAAGTAAAAATAAAGCTTAAGGTAGAATAGACTTACAAAGCACAGAATAGCAAAGAGAAAGAGTGGCAGAGCAGAGAGGATCAGAAGCCAGCGCCACCCCAAAGTAGGCATCACAAAGATAGCAAGAAGCACTTCAAACACTGTGCCAATAGCCCAGAAGACCTGACAGGAAAACAATAAAAAGATTAGGTTACAACTTGCCATTGTAAAGATAAGGTGAGAGATATGTCACACAGTCTGCCTGTGGAACCAACCACATATTCATGCACATACACCAGTTTCCCTTTACAGTGAAACATAATCATGAAACCCCCATCCCTGTCTGCATGCAATAATGCACAAATATATATATATATTATTATCATTTTCCTTTCTAAATTTCATTGCACTGTGCATACCCAATTTCAAGACATAACTTTAGACCAGATGTTGTAGTTCTACAACTCCCAACTTTGTCCCCCCTAAACGATGTAGTAATGCAAGAAGTTTCAGTTGAATTTCAGTTTCCAAGAAACATGAATGGGGTGTAACCTGCCCTTAGTTTGGGTGCAGCCACACAAATAGGGCTGCAAATGGAATTCTCCGTTAAATGGCACTGTACATATACCGTGTTATTTCACCAGCATTTTTAGTTTACTGTAACAAGTACAACTATATAGAAAGAAAATGGAGGCTTATAGAAACAATGATCTTACCTCAATCAACAATATACACTTTGCTCTTGATTTCATGGGTAGGAACTCAGCATACAGTGTGACCCTGAGAAGAGGAGACACAAATAAAAATTATAAACTGTTTTCTTTATCCTGTTGCTTTTATGCTGTTCTCCTGTGTGTTGGCGATAATATGCAATTATAGGTGTGACAAATTAATGGCAAAAGCCATTGCCCCAATGCAGTCAATAACCTTGACCTAATGCTTCCTTTAGCTGAACATTGAGGGGAATTTTGGCTTTCTCCATTAACACATGACCAGTAATTACAGGCTTTAACATTTTTTGCTGCAGGTCTTCAGAAATTTCCAACTTAATTCACTGCTTTGAATTTCTGTTTTGCCAACTTGACTTTTTTTGGTTATATTTTGAGTAACTGAAAATGCTGTGGGACAAAGTCACCCCAAATCAAGTCAGTCTTTTTTATTTACACAACTGACTCTTATTACCCCTTTAATCAGGTTGATTCGAATTAGGGAGTGGGGGGGGGATAATATTTCCACAACTGTAAAGTATGCAAAAACCTTTAATAAATATTTGTAAGCAGCATTTTTTTTAAACTTACGATTGTGGAACACCTCCAATGCCAAACCCCACCAGTCCTCTGAGGACAAGAATCCAACTGTAGACAGGAGCAAAGGCACTGAGAATCCCATAATACAGAGTCCAGAATACACTGATCTTCAGACCCTGCAGAGTAGACACAGTGGGATGAGAAAAATGGTGAAACAGTGGAAATAAATCTGTCATAAGAATCAGAGGTCAGTAGAGGCAAAAATCAAAGATGGCTCTTGTCTTTTCTTATGCTATATTTTACTTATGTCACACAGTAGCAGAACTTGAAAAAGTCCAACAAAAGTTCAACACTTATTATCATTTGCATTAATCTGAGGGGGCTTATGATCTAAGGTTCTTTTTCTATTTATACAACATACATGCACTTGGGTAATTTCAATAGGAGCCAATTAACTTTACTGTGTTTTTTGTAAGTACTGTAGGCAATTAGAATACCAGAGAAAACTAATGTAGAATGTACAAATGGCGTGAAAAACAGTGCCCAGATTCAAAGTTGTGCTGCAAGTGCTGACAACTGAGCCACTGTCCCTTCCATGTTTATATCCAGAAAATAATTATATCATGCAAAATAACTTAAGGTCCAAAAAATATTTAAAAGAGCTATCTGTCCATCTCTGATGCTGCAAGTATATTATGGCAACCGTGTAGTAATGGAGGTACAATGGACCATAAAGAAGACTTTTTGAAAAATGTAATGTAATGTGCTAATAATATGGTGGGCCAGTGAGTGTTCACTCTAAAGGCAGTTCTCCAATTCTTTAAATACTTTGACTAAGAAGTGGAAGATTAACAGTCCAACGTATATCTGGATAAGGGTAGTGTTTTTTAGAGATTGACCTAAACATAAACCTACTTTTTCCATCCCTACTTACTGCACCCTGTATAACTTACAGTCCTCCTGCCGTACTGATCAGAAACGTTTCCCCAGAGAGATGAACTGGCCATCATCCCTATGAATACCACCTGCAAAAAGAACAATGTATTTCTAAATCAGCCCTTCATAACAAATAATGCCATTGCTATACCCCCTGTATCTTGTTTGGAACCCTTTTGTTGTCAACTAATACTACTACTACACAAAGTAGAAGGGCAACTGTTTTGGCTTTATTAAAGCCTTATAAACCAGTTATTATTTTGGGCAATATTCGCGAGCTTGGTTACACTAACAAAGAGCATAGATTTCTGATCTGGCTTTTCTGGACCCGCAATGCTTATTTTACATATATAATTTAAATAGAAACATTGCTTTTTGATTTATTGATACATATTGTAGCCAAGTTCTGCATTTCCCAGGGTGCCACAGCCTTGTGCACTGATAAATTTCAGTTACTCTTTACTGCTGCGCTGCAAATTGGATTGATATCGCCCCCCTCCTTCCCCCCCCACACCAACAGCCTATCAGCAAAAAAATGGGAAGGTAGCAAGATAGCAGCATCCTGACACCTGTATTGCTAGAAGTAGTAGATATGGGAATAGCACTCAATAGTAAAAAATCCAAGTTTGGCTTGGGACTCCTCCAGTTACATGGAAGAAAGAGAAACAATAGGCTATCTGAAAGCAGTTCTAATGTATAGCGCTGGCTCCTTCTGAAACCTTAGGCACAATTAACTGAGATGGCTGCCTATACATCACAAAAAATGTATAAAATGTTTTTGTTGGTTTAAGAAATGGTAATTATTTGCTATATAAACAGTGTCATTCATAAATAAAAAGCACACCATAAAAATCACACAATCCATTTAAAGAATATGCATGAAACATTCAGTACAGTTTGGGTGTGTGTTTATAGACATGGCAGGTTTCTTTTAAAATGTTGCCTCTATGCAAGATGGATTGTCAGCTTTATTGTATCTAACCTTTACATTTACTTTTAGTAAAGGTGGCCATACACGGACCGATTTTTTACTTACAAACGACCGATTCCCGAACGATCCGATGCTATCGTTAAGTTATCGTATAGTTGGTGGTGTACGAACGATCGTCGGCCCACTAAACAAGCCGACATTATCGTCCCCAAAATCGATCGGCCAGGTTTAAAAATTTTGGTCGTTTAACGATAAAATCTGCCAGTTGGTGTGAGTGTCAGACATTTGTCTTTCAACGATTGTTCTCTGCGCATGTCACGATTGCCAGCAGCAGAAGTCAACGACATCGATCGTACGTAGATGTACGATCGTAGGTATTTTACGATAATGATGCGACAAAATCTTTCCCGAATTATCGTTGCCCGTGGATGGCATATCGTATGGGAACTCGATCGCCATACGATCGTTTGTCGATATAATCGTTCATCGCACAACGAGCGAAATCGCCTCGTGTATGGCCACCTTTAGAGTACGTCCCAAAAGGGAAGTCTTATTAAAAAAATTGGTTCCCTATAATGTAGTATACCTTCATTTTTAGGGTAATGTATTAAGTGATGCTACGGGAAAATGCAAGCCTCGGACAGCACCATTCAGCTGCCACTCATTGTAAAAAAAGTGCATTTGCTTTGACATTGCTTGAAGCAATAGCCTTCTTGCTCCCATTAACCCCAATGAACCTGCAGATGCATGCCATGACTTATGTTACATAACTGTTTAATATGTGAGCCAGTGGCACCAGAATGTTAAAAAATACTATTTAGTCAATAACAGGAATATTCAATGTTTTGTATTGAATAGGTATAGAATACAGTTTGTATTCTTTTGTAAAATGGGTCAGTTTATAGTTCCATAACAGTTGTTTACTTTGAGAAATTACTGGCAGTGCAGGTTACTATAAAACAGGTAGAATAATAAGATCAGTGTGGGTGGGCAACATTAAACTTTAGTCCAGTTCAAGCACAGTATTACAGTGGAGTCAGTGTGAATACAGGCAGGAAGTAACAAACAATTAAAGAACATTTTCAACTAAGTATTGATGAGATCCACTGCATATGGTGCTTAGAGGAAAACTATACCCCTCAGAGATCACATGACCAGAAATAATTCAGCTCTAACTGGAACAAGAAGTAGTGTGGAAGCAAATACAGAACTCTGTCCATTAATTGGCTGATTTGTTCTAGTATGTATGTGTACCCTGGTTTTGTTGTTCTTGTATGCACTGTGACTTGTGTGATCCCAGGAGGCGGTCCTTAATTCATTAAATGGCAATTTTAATTCCAAAAATGGCACATACTACTAAAAAAGTATATTTTAATAAGAATAGTTTATTAAGATGAAGCATGGTTTTTACATATGAGTTGGTTTAAGCAATATATATTTAGAGAGACCTACATTGTTCAGGGGTATAATTTTCTTTAAACATTACACATCAGTAACAGTGCTTATCCCTTAGCTCTGGCCAAGAAACATGCTTTTTCACTGATGTACAAATTCTGTAGTTTTCATGCTAATACCGTTCACTGCATCGTCAAGAACAATCAGCCTCCCTGCTTTTCAAGTCATCTGAAATGTTACAGCGGTACTGTAAGTAATGCCAAGTCATTTGGCTTGATGATCACAGACAAAAGAAACCCTGAAATTGCCTCTTGGCTGCTCTTGAAAGCTAAAAGCAAACCATGTTTCTTATGAGGGCTTTGAA
Source organism: Xenopus tropicalis (assembly GCF_000004195.4). Lineage (NCBI taxonomy): Eukaryota > Metazoa > Chordata > Amphibia > Anura > Pipidae > Xenopus > Xenopus tropicalis. The sequence continues at coordinate 146,555,767 of NC_030677.2, forward strand.
GTCATCTGTTAGATTTCTGTGCTTCTCTCATAGTGTACAAATATTGCCAAACAAATTGCTGGCCTAAAATGCTTACGTCACCCAATGACATTCAAGTGTAAATTATAATAGATGCTGTTTCAGCTATCAGTTGTTTTTATAACTGGACAGTGGTGTGCCAGCTGGGCTTTCTGCTTAATCAGGAAGAGGGCATTGCCATAGGCAGAATTTTACAGTGAAGTAACACCTGGAATCTCATCCAGGAATGCATTAGCATATTATCTTACCGAAGTAAGCAGAGCCACTTGCCAGCTGGGCAATCTCCATTCGCAGTGGAGCTGTGGAGCCAGAATGCTAAGTATCATCATTTCCATGGCATCTGCCATCTGCACAGGTACCCAGGGAAGTGATATGGGAGAGAGAATGACAGGGTTAGAGTTATAAGCATGTAAAAGAGACTAAAATGAAGCAGGAGTGAGGAAATAATAGATAAGGGAAAGAGAGTGGGCAAGGACTTAATAGTGGATATCAGCAAATAGAAAGTTTGCACAACGTGGGTAAGCAGGGATGTCCAACTGTCTTCCTGCTGTTGAAAACTACAATTCCCAGCATTCCATAACTTTCACACATTGCATTAACCACCTTTGGTCTTATGGTAAGTGGATGACAAAAGCAAAGCACCATAAAGTTATCTGATCACTAACCATATAGCTACAGCACCAAGGGAATTAGTCAAATATATTACGGAATGGTTGAATGAGTTGTTCTAGGGTCAGTTAAATGCAGAAGTATAAACTAAACTGATTTTGTTCCTTACTGTATTGTGCTAAAGGGCTCTGTAAATGTGAATGTTTAAGGATATTTAAAGAATAGTACTTTTTTAAATTTCCTGGTATTTATATAGCGCCAGGGCTGAAACTAGGGATAGGTAGAAGAGGCACATGCTTTGGGCTCAGTGGTAGGGGGGGGGGCAGACATGTACCTCTTCTGTGCCTCTTCTACACACCTAGTTCCAGCATTGGTGCTATATAAATACCAGGAATTTAAAAAGTCCACACCCTCTCCCTTCCATAGCCAGCTCCACAATGCCAATAACACAAAATATGCTAATAGCAACATAGATACAAGGGCATCTGCCCACTAACAGTGAAATAAGGAAGTGTAGGGTTTTAAAGTTATAGGGATTGTTAACCATATAGGTCCCTACAAACATATAGCAGTTGGTCTTTGTTTAGGGGCTAAGCATCCCTATATTTTTAAAAATGGGCCTCTACCTATGGGCCTGTAAGTCTCTTACAGCAGGGGGCAACTTTACATCTGATATCTGCAATTTAATATAGTCTATATGTGGAGGGTAATAAGGCACTTCACAGCATTTACAGAATATACTATTATGCTCAGTCTAAAGAACTGCATGACCAAGCAGTTTAATATAGTTTATTTTGTGAGCTTTGAGGCATGAGAAAATTCTTGCTTCTGTTACATCAGCCACGTCAGCTCCCAGTTCACACTCTTAAAACTGTAACTGTAAAACTCTGAAACCAAGTACTAACATTGTTCTTATTAGATTCTCTTAGATTGTTTTTATTAGATTGTCTTCTTAAGGGAAGTTTTACACTATTTCCCGGCATAATGCATTGTGATGTGCAAATATACTAGATGTACTTGCCCAAGCCAAACCGGTAAGCATGGAGAGTTTCCACTGGAACTTCCCAAAACCAATAGCTTCCACGGCATCTTCCACCATAAACGTGTCTGTAGTAACAAAAATATCAGAGATAAGCTTAGGTATCAGTACTTATAAGGACAATGGCCCACAGGAAATTTAATCACTCATGGTTAATCTTGGCTACAGTGGGCAATTAATCTCCACGAATGCTTTTCATGAAAAGGCAATCGCGGGTGGAAAGTCAGAAGTGTTGCTTCATTTTCCAAAGTTGCACAAAGTTTCCTGCAGGAGGAAAAGTGACATGTATGCCTTCCCATTAGTGACTCACTTTATTGCCAGTGGGATTTAGGGCAGTGGCACACAGGGAGATTAGTCACCTGCGATAAATCTTAACTATTGCGGGCGGCTAATCTCCCCGACATGCCATCCCATTGACAAGAATGTAAATCGCATGGCATACGCGTCACTTCAGCAGATAGCTAACCACAGATGACTAATATTCCTGTGGGATATAGGCCTTAGAGCTACTTGTAGCCAGCTACTTGCTGTGTCAGTTATCAGTGTTGTCTATTTTGTAGCTACAAGAAGTAGCTGGCAACAAGTAGGAAAAACGTAGCGATGCGTATGCCATCCCACCGGCGATTTACATTCTTGCCGGTGGGATGGCATTGCAGGTAGATTAGCCACCCGCGGCAACGAAGATTAGTCGGGGGGGCGACTAATCTCCACATCTGCCACTGCCCTAAGGGCTATAGCCCACGGGGAGATTAGTCGTCCATGGTTAGATATCTGCTAACGCATGAGATTAATCTCCCCAAAGCAGAGTCGAGGTCACACAGGCACACCAGCGATTTACTTTATTGCCAGTAGAAAGGCATTTTGGGGAGATTAGCCACCCTCGGTAGCTGAGATTAACTGCAGGCAACTAATCTCCTCCTGGGCCAATGCCCTAATGTCTGTGTGACCAGAACTTAATTCTAGCTTTATTTATGTAACTGGATACTATCACGGTTATCACTGATAATTTCTGGACTTTGTTATATGCAATACTGTAATATTTAGAACCACAAGATTTTGCCACAGAGGTTATGAGCATATAACAGCAGCCACTCAGGTGCAACTTTCTTTGGGAGCAACATCATTAGATTTTGGATAATATGGTTTTTGAGACATGAGGCTTTGTGCATGGTTTATAACGGTTCTATATTCTCTAACTTACTATTTTTGCTCACTAGTATTGTATTGTATTATTTGGCACACTACTAGAAGTGATATTGGGAACAATCAGAAAATCCTTGGTGTCTGATTTTCTTATTGTTATATCTATATTATGACCACATTTTATTAAATTACTGTAGTAAATTGGTTCTGAGTGTTTATTCTGTGAGATGCACCTATTTATTTTACTGCAGCACCTTCCTTCTAACTGTGGTGTATGGACTGGATTTGTTCCCTCTCATATTGCATTTTATAGCATCCTCATCATTATCACCATCATTACCCATCTTTGGCAACTTTCTATCATAATACCTCACTTTTTTACATCAACTGCATATTTTATAGTGAGAACTCTTAGTATTGGCCTGCACGATTTTTGATATATGGCTTAATATAGATTCATATGAATTGTACACTAGATTTTTTTGTCTTGTTGTCTTTTCTTCTCTTGAGCCATTTTTACCCTTTACTCTTTGTATTAACTGGAAGTTAATCTAGCCAGAATTTATATTTTATCATTTCTGTTATGATTCTTTCTCTTTCACACTTTGTATTAATTAACAGATTAATGAGCATATTACAGTACAGTATCTAGGGAAAGCTGCAAAATAATAATGCCAAACAGTATATTTTGTTCTGCCTCTACAGCGTTGTTTGTGATCCCACTTACAGCAGGATGTAATTAGCAGTGTCTGGATAACATAACAGTGATGCAGAGCGAGGAAGATGTTACAAATTCGGTGCTAAAAATACCACATAGTTTTGCATAGACGTAAAAATGGTTCCTATTGATAGCAATGAATAAACAGGAGCCCCACCAATTTGAATAAGTCATTATTCCTTTCCTCACCAATCTTTTTTGTTGTATGTATTTTATATTAAAGAGAGACAAAATACTACAGTTGCAATACCTGGTGCTCAACACTTAGGGGGGCATTTATCAACATTCAGATTTTCATATTCATTTATAGTTTTTTGAAATCACGACTAATTTCCACTCATTTCCATTTAATGTACGTCATTTATCAAAAAATCTGATATAAAAAAGCATGAACGAAAAAAGACACAGGAAATACAGAGAAACTGCAACTTTTTCACATAGTCGCACAAAAAAACATTTTCGTATTGTTTTACATGTCAGTGTCAAAAAATCTCAAAAACACCTAAAACCATGAAGCAAAGAAAGATCTTCCAGTTGTAAAAGAGACATCTGCCATTGACTGCTACATGATCTTGACAGGTTTTAGATGTTGATTTTTTTCTTTCAGATTTGTTGCGGTTTTGTCACATAATAAATTGCAAAAAAATCATGTTTTTTCCGCGATAAAATTGTATTTTCAAACCAAAAGACTCAAAACTAAAAAAATCAAGTGTTAGTAAATGCCCCTTTTGGTCTTAGTATGGAAAGTTCTATGGTCCACATACCATCTGTTGGGTTAGCAAATTCCCTTGGTACTGTTGTCCCATCTTCCAACTCCACAGCTTCCAACTCTGTGTGAACAGGTCCAATCTGAATTTCATGCTCTCCAGAAATGTTGTCATCTTCTGATTTGGAGCTTTCCCCTGTTCGTCGAAACTTGACAACACTGTAAAACAAGGTTTGGCGTTTTGGTCACAACATAGTACAACTTCTCAACCAAGGCTTTTAATGCTTTGCACAAAAGGCATTTTTTAATAAGAGTGTTAAAGGAAAACTAGTCCTACCCCTTGCATCTTTGTAAGAATACTTTTTATTTTTTTCTATGGCTTTAACCCAGGGATGCTTTCAGGTACCAGCCAGGCAAGATTTCATTGGTGGGTCCCCACTTCCCCAAAACATTTTTGATAGAATAACCCTCAAGCATGTAAATTTCAATACCATAATCCAGGCAGTGAAGAAATGGTCTGCACTTACCAAAGTAGACATGATGCCCAGGTGTGCCAGCCTGGACCAACATCTCAGGGAGCAGATAAAAGACAAAATGGTGATGCCACAAGAAAAAAGGCAAATAAATTAAGAGAACCATACTCTAGAACTCTTCCGTTTGAATAAAATGAGGAGTCTGCCATCTCTGCAGGATGCTTCTGCCAAAAGTGGGACCCTAGTCTGGTGGGCCCTGGGCACATGTTCCTTTTGCCCATTTTTTTTAAAATGGCCCTGCTTTAACCTTCCACCTTGGTTTCTCGGATCCCAGTTGTCTACTCTAACAAATGATTGAATGACAGGTCTGGCAGAATAACCAATTACACCTGTAGAGTTAATACATATTAGTGACTGCTACAAACCAACATTAGGGGGGGGGGGGGATTTACTGAGACCTTCCTTCTTTCTTGGTGCATGGAGACACCTTTGAACACACAGACATTGGCACTACAAGGACATTTTTACAATGCCAAGTGCTGCCTGATGTTTTTTTCTGACCTCTCCTGTGTCTGAAACTGCAGACTCTGCAGAGAAGTTCTACTGTAACAGCTACCTTTATGCACATAGTATGCATTTCTGCACTGTGTAATGCTAGCCAAGCAAACTAAGATAATTGTTGGAATTCTATTGGTCCACCGGTAGTCCCACTTACCATTTAATAACTTTAGGATGAGCAATATAGTAGATGACATTTTACAAATGATCTTTGAGACAGAAGCACCCCCTGACATTTGGACTATCAACCTACTCAGCACATGCTCAGCAAGTTAGCGATGAAAAGCACTAAAATGCCTAGGGTAAGGTTTCATCATTTTTATAGTTATGCCCATCTGTGTTTTACAGAAAAAGGCATTGTGTGACCATTGTTTTTTGTTTACAGATACTACCTGATAATTAATAATAAAATAGGGTTAATTTTCAAGCCTGGACTCAGATTTAAAATAGGCCCTAGCATTTCAAGTACACAGGGGCCCAACAGCCCCCCACAGGCCCCATAAATAGTGACGGTCTATGGCACCTTACAGCAGCCCCTCAGGTTATTTATGATCATTAGCACAGTTGCACAAAAGTGAGTTATGGCAAAGATCCCATTGATCTAAGATACTTGCATTAGAGGGCACTGTTTGCACTATAGTATATTAAAGTTGCACTCAGCACCACTCAGTCGTCCCTGTTTTCTGCTTGGAATCAAGCACTGGTGCACCTATTGCCACAGGGGAACCCTGAAGCTACCTCCACCTCTAAACCAGGTTGTAGCTCCAGGTACACGTCACTTGTACGGGCAGATAAGCTGCTGAATCGGTCTCATGCCACCCGTCTATGGTCACCAATAAGATGTTTGCTTTTAAACAAGTTACCAGTAAATTCTACCCTATGATTGGTAGCTATAGGTTATTGCATCTGGGCAAAATTAATGTCTTTATTACTTAACCCCCTAAACCTTTAGTAATTCTCCCTTTGTGTGTCTAATGGATATACAGGTATAAGATCTATTATCCATAATACTCGGGAGCTAGGGTTTTCCAGATAAGGGATATTTCTGTAATTTGGACCACCATACCTTAAGTCACCTAAAAGCCATTGGAACATTATAAAAGCCTAGTAGAATTGTTTTGCTGCCAATATGGATTTGTGCAGTTTAGTTAGGAGAGAAAAAGGAAATTATTTTTAGATTCTTTCGAATTAGTTTCTTATAGTTACATAGGGTTAAAAAAAGACCAGAGTCCATCAAGTTCAACCCTTCCAAGTAAACCCAGCACACACAACCCACACCTACCAATCTATACACTCACATACATAAACTATATATACAACCACAAATACCAACTGTAGATATTAGTATCACAATAGCCTTGGATATTATGCTTGTTCAAGAACTCATCCAGGCCCCTCTTAACAGAATCTGCCATTACGACATCACTAGGAAGGGCATTCCACAACCTCACTGCCCTCACCATGAAAAACCACCTACGCTGCTTCAAATGGAAACCCTGTTCCTCTAATCTAAAGGGGTGGTGCGTTGATTGCTTTTATGGGAAAAAAGAACACCCCCTATCTGCCTATAATCCCCTCTAATATATTTGTACAGAGTAATCATGTCCCCTCGCAAGCGCCACTTTTCCAGAGAAAACTCCATATAATGGAGTCTATAGAGATCTCATACCTGTACTAATCGGTTAATGCATGGCTTCTACAAATCTGTGCAACATTAGCACAGGCACAGAGGGTGCCAAGTGATACTTCAGTTGGGGGTGCCCCATGATGCTTTTGCTGAAAACAGGCCCATACTCTAGCGACAGGCTGTACTGTCAAGTACTGTAAGTCATATATAGATCATCTGATTGATATCCAGCACTATCTTCAGGCCAGCAAAAGTCACTGGCACCTTCTGCAACAGAAACTCATCTGCCTAAATCCATGCTGCAGCCAAAAGGAGATCTTGCAAAGCAGTTTTGAAACATTTCTCATATTGTTTTATTGCTGTCAGAAAGTCTATTCTCAGTAAAAGGTTTAACTGACTATGCTCGTATGCCATGCCTTGTATAAAACCCCATTGCTATTCTTTCTACAGCCTCATTTACCACTCCCACCACTGTGCCACCTTTGCGCTTAAGCAAGTAAGCCTTTTCCTGTTGTACCACACATTGCATTGCCCCCTTTCAATAAACCTGCCACATGCCCCTGGTAATTTAGGGGTGTAGCGATATGAACAGGGATGGTCTAATGCACAATCCTAAAACTGACCAGCTGAGCAGGAAATATATGGACAGCCTACGGAATACACTACAAGGTCTGACAACAAGTGCACACAAAAATGTTCATTTAAAACTGCATGACAAGGTAAATGACACAAATATCCTGTTGCATGTTGATTTTATTTTGCAGATGTAAGCAATGTAAGCAACTTCCCATTTTGGTTTCAACAACATTTGCTTTTCTGATTAGCTAAAGTGCATTTTAAAAGCTTTTTAATCTAGGATCAGTAACACTCCCAAATGAAAAGGAGATCAGTTTTGGGGCTAGATTTCTATTACAATTTCTTGTCTTTTTATTCAGGAACTTTTCTGTAAAGTCTTGCCATTCCAATACCTAGTTGCCATTCCAATACCTAGTTGCCATTTCAATATCTTGTTGTTAAGGTCAGTGAGCACAACAACCAGACAGTTTAAATTCCATACTGGAGTGTAGCAGAACAGAGCAATTAAAAAAGAGAAACAAGATCAAACACACTGCCGTAGACTATACTAAAAGTTAAGTGTAAAGAAATATTTTACAAATTTAGAAGCTACTGGTTCTTACACATGGATCTGCACTGTTGTTATGCTTTCTGCATAACTACAACTGCCTAATAGCCCTGATCTATATATTATATTCCTCTACATATGCAAGTTGTGTTGACTGTGGCCCCTATGAGTCTACACAGTACAATAATTCAGTGTTAAATACAGAGCAGTGGGGGATTTTTTCACTGCTGACCTTTTGAAAAGCATTTCTATTATACATTTCTCAAACAGAAAAATTGTGCGGCAGAACAGAAAATATTCATGCAGTAAATAATAGCCCAGCCACCCACACAATGATACCAGCCAAGGTGCAGCAGAAAAGAGCTAAATGTTTCATACAAAACAATCCTGAAAATAAATCTTCCCAGACCAATCGAAGTGTTTTGCAGACAAGTGATAGGAATATGATATCAATATAGTAATTTGTACCTAGGCAGTAAATGCTGTATCTCACTGATTTATAGGTATGGGATCTCTTATCAAGAAACCCAATATCCAGAAAGCTCCAAATTATGGTCCATTTAAAGCTAATAGTTAAAAAAAGTTAATGATTTCCTGTAATTGTTGATAACTAGCCTGCATGAATCCATATTGGTGGCAAAACCATCCTAATGGGTTTATTTCATGTTTACAATTTTTTTAATAGACCTAATTTAATCAGGTCTATTTTACTAGGCCCTCCATTTGTTCCTTAGTGTATGCAAAGAGTTGTACTTTAATTTTGCTGAGGGATTTCAAATGCAGAATACCCACACAAACACACACACACACATATATATATATATATATATATGTTTAAAGTTTGTGCAATGTTCTTTGATTACAACAGAGCTCTGTAGTTTTTTGCTGAGACTTGGCAAAGATTCTGCCTTTTTCAGCTGGATTCAGATTCCGCCGAATCCAAATGTCTGGCTCAACTGAATCTGAATCCTTAAAATCACCAGACTTTTTGTTACATGAACACAGAAGTAAAAAAAAAAATTTGGGAGTTTTAAATTTCTTTGAGAACTTTTGTACTGTGTATCTCCACTGATTGCTCCAATAAACTACTGCAGAGGCAGGTTTGCACCAGCATTACGTGAGTGACTTCCACTTTTTTCTTATTAGTAAAAAAATTTTTAGGCATGCACTTTGCGCACACTTCTGCTAGACCCTTCCATAGGCTCATTTGCATAGTCAAATTTGGATTCAGATTCAGTTCGGTATTCAGCCGAATCTTTCACCAAGGACCAAACTTCAAAAAATGGATTCAGTGCATCCCTAGAAAACACAGTTCTAAGATTCACCCTGCCATCCTTTCACAGATAACCAAAACAATACATTGCCATTAATTTCTTAAGGTGGCTTTACACATAACAATTATGATCTTTCCTGTGACCAATGCACAGGAAAGACCACTCGTACCCTCCACTTACATTCATGGCTGAATCGTCAGATATGGAGGTAGAAACAATAGGAATTCTAACCCTATCTGACGATTCATTCCTAAACCCATGCCTTTGCTTTTGATCGACAACTGATATCCAAGGCTTTTGCAATATTAGTCGCTTTGTCAATCCACCATACATGCACCAAATATTGTATGAAACAAGGTTTTGTACAATAATATCTGTGCATGTCAAGCCTAAATCTTACTCTGTTTTTCATTCATGGTAAGGTCCCTCTTATCACAACAATGGCTCCCACTTGGAGTGGGGGCAGCCACACAGTTTAAAAACCACTGGATTACAGTGGTAGCAAGATATCATAGATTTTTCCAAGGTACTGTAACTATAAATGTATAGTTTGTCTGAGTTCATTTCTCTTATTATTGTGCAGTGCTGAGGGGGTGGCTAGTGCTATATTAATGAATGAATCAGAATCTGCTGAATTCCCATCAGGCATTGGATAGCCTCCTAGCGTGCAAATGGAACTCACTGTTTTGCCAATAACATTGTGCTAAACGTTGTAACACATTATTCAGCCAGCTGCACTGCCTAATACAATATAGCCACATCTGCTATGCATTACAAATTAGAAAATACATTAAGACCACAACTATAAAATCATTATACCATATCACATTTCAAAACATCACCAATATCTAGCAAAATCATTAAATTACACACTAGATTATGCAGTCTCATAGGTTTAGTGCAGTGGTTTCACAGACTCACCTCCTTTAAATGCAGAATGTATCATTGAAATATTTATATATATTATATTTTCATATACAAATCTGCGGGGCAGGCCAGTTAACATTCTTTCTATATTTCTAGGAGATCTAATTGTATGAACAATATTCAGGGAAGTGACAGGGTGCAGACAGAATTGTAGCCATTGTGTACTCCCATTAACAGTAATTCATATGTAATGTGGGCTAAAAGCAGCTGCAGATTCATTTGCTCGGTGCATGCCATTAGCTTACCCGAGGCAAATACTAATTGAATAATCCACAAAGGACACAGCCTTCCGTGGTAGCTGAAAGGAAAGTGGCCTCCCTTGATTTTCCCTGGGAATGTTTACTGAATGCAAAGCCAGGGGCTGAAAGAGATATTCTTATACAGCTACTCACGGCAGATGTCTGAGCTGGAATAAATCATCCTCCATCTCTCGGTTGTGTCGGTTACAGATGCCCCTACTGTTACCATTGCCTCTCACATTGTGCTGGATTTCAGGAGCTCTGATGGCTGGACAGCTCCCGAGGCAGAAGCGGCAGAAGCGACTAAATCACTAGCAGATGTGTCTGACTTCAGGAATGGTTCTCTGCCAGAAAATTGGCCTCCCGGCCCCTCCTTTGTGCTCGCATCTAAACCATCTCTCCATTGGTTTCCTTGCACTTGCCACATTGGTTGGAGCACAGTAATTTCCCATTGGCTAGTCGCACTGTGTCTGTCCTATTATATTATGTCTGTCAGAGCAGGGTTGGCAAAGGCTGATTGATAAAACTGGGTGGGGATATTACAACACTTTCAGCGACAATACTGTTTGATACAACAGGCGTCTTAAAAAGTGAATAGAGCAGAAAAAGGAAACAAGTAGAGAAAGAAGCGATTTGTCCTAGGTCCCCTCAAGTATAAAATAGAAACAGTGGATTATAGATAAACCCAAAATTATAATGCATGCTGTGTGTTACATGGGATTTATTAAAAAAGAGAAATTCATATGTCAAGCAAAATATGCAGGTTACAGCAATGTTTACATCACACTCATTCATAAATTCAAAATTGCTGTCAGAATCCTGTATAAATAGCTCTGTGAAAATGAATAGCTGATGCAAAGTTCATGTACCATACCAGGTATAACAAAGCGCCATCTAACCCCCTGTACACTTGTATACACTCCAGGTGGAATATATTAGCTGCCATTTACAACCGCAAGTGCAGTAGCATTTAAGCAAAATCCCTGCTGTCAGTTGTGCATAAAACCCCATTCATTAAAGGTACTTAATGGTACTAACATGCACTGAATGCACTCCATGCATTTGCTGCCTTCCTCCTGCTCCTGTTCTGAATAAAGTATTGCTGTACCAGTTGATACAAGGAAATCCCCCACCTCTGAACCAAGTGGTAGCTCCAGGGTTTTATAAAGGACAGGTGTCAGACAAATTAAATTGCTTTTTATGAGGTTAGTAAGGAGCTGCACAGTGAGGTTGCAGTAGGTGGAATTTTGCAAAAGCATTTGATACAGCACCCCACAAATGGATTTTATATTGGGGCCACTTATTTTCACTTATTTAAAAATGAATGACCTGGGGAATATTTTATGTAATGAATTAGTGTTTTCCAATGACATGAAACCACACAGGCCAATTAATTCCAATAGGGAGTTGTCATGCTTGCAGAAGGATCTGTGCAAACTGACTATCTTAACTGCTTAGTGGCAGATAAAATTTAGTGTAGATAAATGTAATGTTATGCACCTGGGATTTAAACATTTGCAAGCCACTTATACCCTTAATGGGAATAAGTTAGGCAAATCCATAATGGAGAAACACCTATGGGTGTATAATAAAAAAAACATAACAACCAAGTCCAGTCAGCAAGGTTTTGAGCTACTGTATATTAAAAGAGATATAGATTCACAGAAATAATTTCTTTACAAAGCACTGGTAAGGCCTTATCTAGAATATGCCATGTGGTTTTGGCCTCCAGTGTTCAGAGAGCAAGAAAGCAACTAAGCAGATAAGGGCAAAAACATGCGCCAATTAGTTGCCGCAACATATGCATTAACCTATGGCAGGAAAGTCACTGCGACCAACTTTTTAAAAAGTCTCTGCATCTAATCGACCCATGTGTCTTCGCCTAATGGGTATGGAAAGTCTGAGGAGAAAAGGCTGGCTATGTTGAGGTTGTTTACGTTAGAAAAAAGGGGCTTATTTTATTTACCAATAGATCCTTCAAGCAGAAACAATGATCCATTGGCACAGTATATATACTGCTATGCTTTCTGGGGCAATAAACAAAAATGTATATATATATATACACACATATACTGGAATATACTGTGTTCTGGGTTATTACAAAAAGAAACTGATGTGGACTTGGTACAGAATTTGTACTGTTATATTTTTTTTTGTAAATGTGTGTTGTGGATATTCTTATAATGCCTTGGTAAAACTGCTAGGTTGTCTTACTGTTTGATGTGGGGTAATATGCTTTATACAGCCTATATATCTGCTAACCCTATGTTAACTCTAACTCTGTGATACAAGTGCTTGCAAACAGTTGAACAAAGCAGTGACTGAATTAGAATTAGACTGAGCAACTGTTGCATAACATCTGTATGACTGACATTCCGTGGATACCTTCCCTGACTGCTTGTGTTGTCATGGGAACGCTGCCATGCTGTACCTATGGGGAAGGAAAGCGGGCAGCAGCTGAAGAGGAGGGTTGGGGGCATTCTGCATTCACGCCAATGCTCTTATTCATATTACAGACTTTTATTTTGCTGTTTTTGTCAATGGGGTGGCTGGCTAGATGTCTGTGGCTAGTACAGAAACGCTTTGAAGAATGAGATTTTGCTGCCCTCTTGTGGACTAAGGAGACTTTTGCCTTAGTCGCTGACATCGAAGCTCTGTTTCTTACAACTGGGCCGTCCTCTGTTGTTTTCTCCGCCTCTGCTGTTGAAGCCAGCTCGCCTTCCTCTTCCTCTGTGTGCTCCATGCCACTTCCTGCTTAGGGATGATGTCAGACGCAGCTGCCTTACAGCATTTGCAGGAGTTGTGACATGTCCTGGGCTCCAGTGAGTACTTGGAGCAGGCGGACACCTTTGGCAGCTTGCTGTAGTGCCCCAGAGCTCCCTCCTGCTGGAGCCTGGAAAGCTTGTGCTGCTGGTTCTCTTCGAATTGGACCGCAAGGGAGGTAAGCGTAACTAGAGTGCCAGGGTTATTTCTATTGGCCAGGGGCTGCCAGGTGACCCCCGTCAGTTATTACTTAGGGAACAGTGTCAGTCAGTGCAGAGTAAGGAGGCCCAGTAACTAAGTTCTTTTTTCTTTTGGGCCATTGCAATCACAACACTGTTTCTGGGTTGTTTACCTCCCTTCCTCTGGTAACCAAGTTACAGTGTAACTTTAACCTATCCTTTACCCTGTACAGTTTGTGTCCCCTATCAGGTTGATATACACAGGGACCCATTGTATAACATTAAAAGAAATAGTCATTTATTGAAGTAGTGCAATGACCATTCCAAAACCTGCTGTTGTAAAACAAACAAGGACAAACTTATATATATATAATCATATTGAAGTTTATCAGCTGCTTATTAATGTATCCAGTAAAGAAAGAAGGTACCTTGATGCTGGAATGGCAGTTGATGTCATCTACTTAGATTTTGCTAAAGCGTTTGATACGATACAGTACCTCACAGAAGGTTAATGATCAAATTGAGGAATATTGGCCTAGAACATAATATTTGTAATTGGATAGAGAACTGGCTAAAGGATAGAGTACAAAGAGTGGTGGTAAATGGAACATTTTCTAATTGGGCCAGTGTGGTTAGTGGAGTACCGCAGGGGCCAGTCCTTGGTCCTTTGCTTTTTAACTTGTTTATTAATGACCTGGAGGTGGGCATAGAGAGTACTGTTTCTATTTTTGCTGATGACACTAAATTGTGCAAAACTATAAGTTCCATGCAGGATGCTGCCGCTTTGCAGAGCGATTTGACAAAATTGGAAAACTGGGCAGCAAACTGGAAAATGAGGTTAAATGTGGACAAGTGCAAAGTTATGCACTTTGGTGAGGGCAGTGAGGCTGTGGAATGCCCTTCCTAGTGATGTGGTAATGGCAGACTCTGTTAATGCCTTTAAGAGGGGCTTGGATGAGCTTTTGAACAAGCAGAATATCCAAGGCTATTGTGATACTAATATCTACAGTTAGTATTACTGGTTGTATATATATAGTTTATGTATGTGAGTGTATAGATTGGTTAGTATAGGTTGTGTGCTGGGTTTACTCGGATGGGTTGAACTTGATGGACAATGGTCTTTTTTCAACCCTATGTAACTATGTAACTATGTAACTATCTATGTCATTCAGCAATTGCCAGAAATCAGTCCTATTTTTTGCTATCACTATATATTCTAAAATAATTAGAACACAATCACATACATTCTAACCATGCTATGACCAATAACTCTGACATGTATTGTCTGAACTGGCAATTTGTGGATTCTGGCAAGTGTCAGAGGGGCTGCTGTAAGATGCTATAGACAGTCACTATTTATTTGGGTCTCTATGTATTTAAAATGCCAGGGCCTAATTTGAATCGAAGTCCAGGCCTGCTAGGTGGGATGCTAAGCATCTTTGTAACACAGTTCTCACTTGGTGCTTTGGCAAAGTCTCCCTGTAACTGACACTTCAGTGTTGACAGCTATGCTTTTGTCTCTTTGGCTGTGAGTACAGAGCTGCAATGGTAAACAGGCACAATTCATTTACAACTAAAAACAATATAACTTTGTTCTTCCTCATTAAAGCATCATGCAGTCATGGGTTTGTAGCAAAGCTGTTTCTGCCATAAGGTAAGGTGAGAACCTAAGGCAGGAATGCAATTTATTTCACTTTTTATAGTAAATCACAATGCAGTGGTACACCACATGCAATATAAATTAATAATTTTTTTCACTGTGTTATCATCTCTCACTGTATTTTGTTAAATGTGCTCAGCTCTCTGGGAAATTTGATAATACATAAAATAATATGTTTAATAATGTAGAAATTGGTGAAATAGTGTGCTGTATGAATATACAGGTAAAGCATCTTTTCAAAGTATAAGGTGCTTGAATATGCAGTCATTTGATTGGTCTCTTTTGCAGGTGTAAAATGATGAAGAACTGGGGAATGATTGGTGGCATTGCTGCTGCTTTAGCTGCTGGAATATATGTTTTATGGGGCCCCATATCGGACAGAAAGAAATACAGGAAAGGTAAGCATTAGTCAATGAATCCTGAATAATTCTGAAAGGCAGTGGTAAGATTGCCAGATGAGCAGAGTAGAGTTCTATTGGACCCTTTCAATGTTTCTAGGGCATTCACCTCCCTTCCTCGGTAACCAAGTGACAGTGTTAATATAGTTTAAAAGACAAAAAAAGACACCCCCTCCTCTTAAACCTGTACAGGCTGTGTTCCCTATCAGCATGAGGTGATATACACAGGAACCCTCTGTATAACATTTACAGAAATAGTCATTTAATGAAGCAGTGCAATGTCCTTTCCAAAGCCTGCTGAAAAGTGAAAGAAACAAGGACAAACTTTTATATATATATATATATATATATATATATATATTGTATTGAAGTTTCAGTTATCAGCTGCCCATTAAAGTATCGAGTAACTGTAATTTAGCACCATTAAAGACTGTGTATTAAGTAATATATACAGTTAAACAATAACATACCAGCTACATATTCTATGCAAACTGAGAGACTTGTGCTGTCCCCTTTCTACCTCTGGTACATTAATGTTAGCTCATTTTGATCATCTGCTTGTAAATGTAACATAAGTAAATAATCATTTGAGTCTATTTGATCTTACAAATGGCACACTGCGAAAATCCAGCCTGTACGATTCAAATATCAGTGTCACAGCAAGAACCTATGAAAGCTCAGTACAGAGCAAAAGGTCGCACTTTCATGTATTTCCACAGAATGGAGTCACTAAGTAAATGTCACTCAGACTTATGTAAAGTACTTTACATTAAGTGACATGTTTTGTAACTTTCTGTCAGGGTGCTGATATTTTAACTACACCAGCTACTTATTGGTGTCCAGTTCAACTTTAAAACTTATTTTATAAGGGGTAATTTCCAATTATGTTGCTTAAATCAAGTAGCTGGTATAATATGAGGTCTTGCTGTAAACTATGAGAGAACTTCTGTGTCCAAAATATTGCCAGATTGTGGTCCAGCATATCTGTTAAAGGGAGAAACAAAGGGGTACGGCTTACTGAACCAGACTTTGTATGCAAAACAAAAAATAGGCAGTAATGTAGGCAAACAATTCAATAAAAATAAAATAATAGTTCAGTCCTCGTTTAAAACTTGCAAATATTCTGATTCATAATAGATGCAATAGGTATAAAAGTTTATACATATTATACATTACACACATATAACAATGCCAAGGCAAAACAGAGTAGAAAGGTGAATATGGGCTATTTGGGTCTTTTGTAAGCAGTACTTAATAAATGGGTTATATGATTTCAAATATTTGGTTTTTTTTGGAAGAGTCACTAATGGCACTGGCCTGTTGCTATAGTAGCTGTATTTGACTGGCCTTTTGCTGCTTGTGGAAAAAAAAACTGTTGGCAAAATAGTCCATCTCACAGAAATGGCAGACCCTTAATTTTAATAGCATTATAGAGTACTTTTTTGGGTAAAGCATTGTTTTTGATCATTAAGGATCCTAATGCAACATTACATAAAAACATACTTGTTTACTATTTTTAGGTCTTGTACCTGGCCTGTTAAATTTGGGAAACACCTGTTTTATGAACTCTCTGCTCCAGGGTCTGGCTTCCTGCCCATCTTTCATCAGGTGGCTTGCAGATTTCACGTCAAAGTACAGACAGGAGAACAACACTACAGAGCATCAGCACCTTTCTGTCACCTTGCTTCACCTCCTAAAAGGTAATATAATCTAATGTAATGTATTTTACAGGAATATTGGGAGTTATAGTTGCAGCAGTTGTAGGATTGCAAGTATTGTAAACATTAGTAAAGGAATACTGTCATGGGAAAATATGTTTTTTGGTTTTTTTTTTTCAAAACACATCAGTTAATAGAGCTTCTCCAGCAGAATCCAGCATTTTCAAAAGCACAGACACATTTTTTTTGTATTTCATTTTTAAAATTTCACATGGGGATAGCCATGTTCTTCATTTCCCAGGGTGCCTTAGCCATGTAACCCCAAGAAGTGCAAGGTCAGATATATATTCATTCCCTCATGATTTAAATATAGATAAACACTACTATTTTGTGTTTATGAAATAAATATCAGGCATCATGTAAAAAAAAACAACAAAATTCTACGTTATCCCCAAATATTGCGAGTAACCTACCTTCCTACCTTCCTTGCTCTGGGAAGATAAAGTAGTATGATGTTCGACTAGGCCAGGACTAATATCACACTGAATGATTTCCCAAAGGCATTTTAACCCCCAAGAATTTGCATTAGTGGTGCTTTAGTTACCCTTTTCATGTTCTATGCTTGCTTTTAGGGATGGTGCTTGCTGACTGTTCTCTAGTTGGTTAGTTTAGAACTACAGCCTTGACTACTGTAGTACATATTAAACCATCATTAACCTTCACTTGAGTTGGAGTCTAATTGCAATGTGCCATCTATGTATTTATGTATTATCTTTCTACCGAGAGATGATGCAGGTATTTGTTTTAGACATGTACTGAAGGTATAATTTCAGAGCCTGGGAAAATTGTACCTTTTCTCCCCTAGCTCTGTGCAACCAGGAGGGTACTGAGGATGAGGTTTTGGATGCCAGCCCTCTATTGGAAGTCCTCAGGGCTCACAGATGGCAAATCTCTTCCTTTGAAGAGCAGGTCAGTGATAGAACTCCAGTATCTAACAATAATTTATCTGGGGAAAACTAAATGGGTGTCTCTTTAATCAGACCCTGTATTAATCAACATGCTGTATGCTTAGCTAGGGAGGGATTTTGTCAGCTGCAGGGGGTGCTTGGTGCTACCAAATTCATGATTGCCTTCCTGCATGTATTTCTATACACTTATACAGAAAAGTGGGACAAAGCACAGTGTCTATAAATGATATAATATACTGTATTATTCGTGAATGTATGTGTTGAAAGATTTTGCATTTTCTTGCTACTTCTTCATGTCATACAGTAATATATACATACATACAATAACATGTTGGTCTGCTAATGCAGGATGCCCACGAGCTGTTCCATGTGTTAACTTCGTCATTAGAAGATGAGAGGGATCGCCGTCCTCATGTCACTCATCTTTTCGACCTAGATTCTCTGGAAGTAAGTGTTCACAGATTTTAGTTAAAGTAGAATGGGATGCATTCACAGTTTAGACATTTCCATAGGGCTCATAATATTAGTAGTCTGGTTTAGCATTTGTCTGCTGTGTATAAAGGCATACCTGTTGTTTTAGTGGGTTTTGATACTGTTATATCAAGCACCATCCACCAGTTATATCTGGTATCATTTGTTTTATTAGATTTACTTTACTTTTTTATTTACTTTTACTTAAGAATATTATTTAATAAAAATTACAAGATAATTAAAAAAAGAAATAAAACTAGACTTTAGGGGATAAATAGTAGTCTACCCATAGTTAGTACAAGATAATTCTAGGGTGTAATTAACCAGCTGCAACCCCATACATGTAACTGACACAATAGTAAATGATGATAGCACAGGTATGGAATTTATTGTCAGTAATGGTTTGCACCTGGGGTGCTTCTTAGAAATTTCAAATTGCTTGTTTTAAAAGGTCTCATGGGAAATAGCAGTGCTACATTTGGAAACTTTGTAGATTATGGATTTCTGGATAACAGATCCCTTATCTGTATTGCAGGTTAACAATTAATATGTTTTTACTGCACAGGTGACCTATTGGCAGGGAACTAGTCTTTACAACTTGGGCTAGATGTTGTTTTACTAATCAGCAGATTCAGTCTGTCACCAGGTCTAGACTGGGATATATATAGGCTTTGGCATTTCAAGTACACAGAGGCCCAAACAGCCCCCACCAGCCCACTAAACAGTGACTTTCTACAGCAATTTACAGCAGCCCCTCTGGCATTTGCTAGAACCCACAGATTGACAATCTGAGCCTGGCTGTAACTAAGTGCTATAGTATCACCCTGTGTATTTATATAGTGTATTTATATATTTGCATAGCCATTTTCTTTACATGAGTTTGCGATTTTGTTTTTGCAGTTTCCATTGGAACCTCAAAGGCAAATCCATTGCAGGACACAAGGTAGCTATTTTGTACATTCATTTGGTTTATATGCTTAATTCGCAAGTAGTTGAGTTTCCAACATAACATGCACGCTTCAGTTCTTCAGACTGTAGTGAGAGATGCTGGGGATTATAGCTTAGCAACAGCTGGAGAAATTATGCTCATATAAAGCCTTTTATATGGCAGTATTAGAAGAGTGAATAAATTCAAGCAGACTACACAGTGGTAGCATTTTATAGCAATAAGTCTTTATCAATCCTTTTCAGTGCCCATCTATCCTATTCCTAGCCAGTGGAAATCTCAGCATCCATTTCATGGGAGACTCACTAGTAACATGGTGTGCAAGCATTGCCAACACCAGGTAAGTGTCAGTCATGTTTGTGTTTTGGGCTTTACCAAGACCATTTGTGCTAAACGGGAAATTTTACAGCTGTAGTTCACATAAGTCTTACCAGTAAGATGAATGTATTCATTTAATATTTGTTAAATGAAGCATATCTTTAAATTGCATGAATTAGAGAAAAACCTATATTGGGTTTTTAAAAGCACTCCACTTGCATAAGGCACACGTCATTGATGTCTTAATACCTGCTCTTATATACAGGTCCTACAATTGCAAGTTAAATTTTCTTCTCAGTAGATTGGAGTGTGGTAATTTGCTTGCAGATAATAATACAGCTGGGAACAGAATGAGCGGAAATTGACCAGCACTCCAGTTATAATATTCAGGTTCCAAGAGGGACCAAAACTTTTCATACAGGTGCATGTTATACAAATAAATTACTCTCCTTGCACCCAGCAGTGGCATATTGTTCAAGTGTGGACACTTGGACTGTGTATGTAAGGAATAGTTTTAAAAAAGCCTCTAAAAGATATATACCTGATATCCAAAGTATTATTTTTTTTAAAAAGGGGATATGCTGCAAAAGAGGTGCAATAGTGTTCTGGATGATGAATGTGTTGCTATATGAGTTTCTTTAAAACAAGAAATGTATATTTGCCCTTTATTTTTCCATCTGGCACCCTGGATTTTTATGCAGGTCAGGCACATTCCTGTATTATGGTAGAGTTTTGCATGGGCTCAGTGGATCTATGTGTAAAAAAACACTGTTCAAGTGTTGCTGCAGTTTTACCCTACTAGAAGCATGCAGATCTTTGCAGTATGGAGTATGGAGGCAGATGGTAGGGCATGGCAGAATTTGGAGGTTTAATATAACCTAATGATTTATGAGTATTGATCTTTGTGCTAACCAGTTAGATCTGGTTTCCTGATAAGAATACATAATAAGGTTTGAACACATAGGGACACTTATTAGTGTAAGTATTCCTTAAAATCTGGCATCTTGCAAATGTTTTCTCATTGTTCTCAAGGGCCCATTTGTTTTGCTGATTTAGGTTTGTACGACAACAGTGACAGTGCCTACTGGGCACTGATAAACAAAACACAGTCAGTCAGCAAAAATCAGTTTATTTTTCTTTCCTTTGGGAACAGCGTTTTGGCACCTAATGGAAATTTGTTTGTTTTTTTTGTTTTTTAGAGTCCAATGAGATATGACACATTTGACAGCCTCTCTTTGAGTATCCCAGTGGCTACATGGGTAGGTGCAAAAAAGAATCAAATTTATTTATCCCAACTGATTTGCTGCACTCTAAATCAAATTTCAGTGTTTCTTACAACACAATTATTTACACACTGGTTTCTGCATAGCAGATAGGATCTACATTATGCCTTTTCTACAGATCCTCAATATAAGGCTTTAAATATAAGAATTGATCCCCAATATTGGCTTTAAATGTAAGAAAATTGATGTTTTCAAACTTAAGCCTGGATAAAACCACACCTAGATAGGATTTTTAAAAATTACTGTGCTTTCTATGCTACTCTAAGGACAGATTTGTTATGGTCTTATTATTTCCTATTTGCTATTCTTCTAAGGTGCCATTACATTATCGTAGTAGCTGCAAATAATAGTGCTTTTGTGCTAACACAACCATAGACTTATATTGCCTTAAAAATTTAATTAACTAGAGGGGCTTATGGAATATTTTAGTGGTGATGCTGACCTCTAACACCCCATAGAAATTAATTGAATTTGACTCTTTAGAGCAGTTCACTAAATATTGACAAATTAGTACATTGAGCTTGATAAAAGGCCACACATGGCCTGAAACATTGCTGTATTGCCCTAAGATGTGTGCAATAAAGGCATTTTAAACAAGAATACAAGTGGTGCTGTTCCAGATTGTTCTTGCTTAGATATACCGATGGGAAATGGCCATTGTGGAACCTACACTAATTCCAAAACAGATTCAAGGTGTCGTGCTGACTACTATTTGCAAATTAGTATTGTGAAGTAGGCCAAAGTTGCCTTGTGAGGAAAATTTGGGCTACTTCACAAAACCAAAGCGATGAGTAGACTTTCCCACCAGCGATTTACATTATTGCCAATGGGAAAACAATTTCTGATTAGCCCCTCACAGTAGAGGAGATTTATCGTAGGCGACTATATGCCTAATGGCCCCTTAGTAGAACAGAGGGCTTAAATAGTAAGGGATTATACTGACACAACATTTATTAAAATGATTTCATAAGGTATATGCGTATCATAGGCATAACAAAATTCATCAAATACCCAATTCTGTGTGTTAAAATTGAATTCCTCCATTTTAGGGTCATCCCATAACGCTAGACCAGTGCTTGCAGCATTTCATTTCTACAGAGTCTGTTAAAGATGTTGTTTGTGAAAACTGCACTAAGGTAAGTAGTAATGGTGAAGATGGCTTTACTCTATACACTTTGAACTGAAGTAAAGCAATTGTGAGTATAGTGAACTAGACTTATTCAGTACTAGAGGTGTGTTACTTATATATCTGTATGAAAGATAGACTGTTGCTCCCATTGGAATGCTTAGTGAGTGGAGCAAGGGCATTGCAGTGTATACCTGATTTCTGTATGTTCTTTCTTGCTAGATCCATGCTGCACAGATACCAAATTCGCAGTCGGTAGAGAATCGCAAAACAACATTTGTGAAGCAGCTGAAGTTGGGGAAGGTATGATTTTATTTAAAACACCCAGCTGTGTGCTTAGCATGTCACTTGGTACTTAATTTTGCCATAGGAAACTGATGTTGAGCATTACAAGCTGTTTGTCCTGGGAGTTTTGTAAATAGATATTGTGTGCCACAGTGTTAATATACATACTGACCCTTTTCTTCATGATTCTTGCAGCTCCCTCAGTGTTTGTGCATCCATTTGCAGCGTCTAAGCTGGTCTAATCAGGGCAGTCCCTTAAAACGAAATGAGCACGTACAGTTTAGCGAATTCTTGGCTATGGATCGATTTAAATATCGGATATCTGGATGTTCCACGAGTAAGCAACCTGCTAACCATCTCTCTGCTGCTGAGCAGGAAACAACAGATGGGAAAGAAGGTAAACACCTGAGAGGTTCTGAACCTTCATTTAAGAACATTATTCAGATTATTACACATTTTGGAGTTTGGTGCTTGTCTACTCTATTAAATGGGAAATGTCCACCAAATCTACGTACTGTTTTTTAGGGGATGGTAAACAATGGGTAACAAATATTAACCGTTTTATATAACGTGCACAAGAGAAACACAGACTTTTCAGTTTCATTTTGTGCAATAATGCTTGACCTGTGTTCTGCCATTCTGGGGCTGGGCAGCATGCTTCCATCCTCCTATATGCACTCCCACCCTGCAGCTGATAGCTACACCTACATCATATCCTAATTCACAGTTACCCCTTCACAAAGCTGCAATACTGGGATAATGAATTAAAAAACTGCACCATACCTAGTAACCCACAGCAACTAATAGATGTTTGCTTTTAAACAGGTGAAAGTATATGGTACCTGCTAAATGGTTGCTACGGGTGACTAAATATGGTGCAACGTTTGACATTTTTATTAAACTGTGTCACAAATTACATTTTTTCTGCAGTTGTTTTTAAGCC
Organism: Xenopus tropicalis; assembly: GCF_000004195.4. NCBI lineage: Eukaryota > Metazoa > Chordata > Amphibia > Anura > Pipidae > Xenopus > Xenopus tropicalis. The sequence continues at coordinate 146,579,219 of NC_030677.2, forward strand.
TACTGCTTTGAACTGTCCATGTAGGCAGCCATTGGCTTTAATGGCAACCAATGTCATGGAGCATGTCAAGAAACACATGCTTTTTTTTTTTTTTTTAGCTTAAGATCCAGTATGTATGTACAGTGACTGGTGGTTATCATTAAAGTCAAGTCCCCAGTAGAAAATGAATATCAGTTTTGATGTTTGGACAAATTTTCCTGTTTGCAATGTTAATAAGAAATCCTTGAAAGTCTTTGTTAAACCAAGCTTCTTGCTCCCTTTATATGTCATGAATTAGATAAAAAACAGTTTAAAATTCTAGGACTCCACTCAGATACAGTATTATAAAGGAGACTTTTTATGCAAATGAAAACATTTTAAAAAAGGTTATCTTACCAATATCTTTATAAAGAGAAGTATATTGTTTATGAAGTCAGTGATATTAGTGGCATCACTAACCACCATTTATAAAAATATACAGTGAGACATCAATTTTAAATACCCTGATCTTAATTTTTTCCTCATTTTATACTTGTTTTTTTTATGTCCCTAATATATCATCCGTTTCCCTTATTTTACATTTTTCAGGATTTTACAGACAGCTGCTTTTTAATGCTTGAGCATTCTACCTTAGCGATGAAACTCCTAAATAAGTTCTGGTGCAACCAGAGAGCTGCTTTTGAATGCTTCAGCTCGAATTAGCTTGGTGATGCTAGGGTAATTTCTAAAAGATTCATACATATTATGGTTGACAGCTTATAGTCTCACAACCATGCTGCACACATTGAATAATAATGGTTTGAAGTAACAGCCAATCTGTGAATGCTCTGGAGAACTACTCCCTGCCCTCAGAATTATCCCATTGCTAAAAGGTATGCTATTTGTGGGTTGGTGGTATCTGGAATTTGGGTCTCTCCTTTCTGTTTTTATCACACCTGATTAGTTACTGAGTGTGACATCTGTCAAAAAGATACATTTAAGCTGTTTGTAGCTACATCACTGTCTTCTACTAAACTTTCAGGTGGTGCTCAAAATCCCACAATGCCATTTCTGAATGGAGCCTGTTCTACCTCATATATATCTCCTCCATTTACAAGCCCACTCCCAACCAACCCTGAATGGACGTGAGTTTTCTTTACTTCATTTGATACATATACTATATAGCCAACAGTATCTCATTTTAAAATAAAGGGGATTAATACAAAGTTGGTCCTCCCTTTGCTGCTATAACAGCCTCTACTTTTTTGGGAAGGATTTATACTAGATATTGAAAACTTAGTGGAGTTTGCCTTTATTCAGCCTCAAAAGCACTGGCTCTTAACTTTAAAAGATAAGACAGATTTGTAAGATATACAGTATGTCAGATTAAGTATTATGGCCCTGTAGAATAATGGCAAGCAATCTAGATGTAAGTGTTCTATTTTTCCCTTAGGGGATACCATCTTGACATAGTTTCTAGCTATTGAACTCCAGTTTATCCTGCTGCTTTTTGTATACAATATTTAATCCTCTATATTTGATCCTCCACATCTTATATATTTGCCTTCTGTAGCTCCTCATCATATCTATTTCGCTTGATGGCGGTAGTAGTTCACCATGGGGATATGCACTCTGGACATTTTGTAACCTACCGGCGTTCTCCTGCTGCCAAGAACCAGAAGCTCACTAGCCAACAATGGCTTTGGATTTCGGATGATACTGTTCGGAGGACAAATTTCCAGGAAGTTCTTTCTTCTAGTGCTTATCTGCTTTTCTATGAGCGTATCCAATCCAATCTTCACCATCCAGAAGACCAAAGGGCAGCAGAAAAGTGAAACCACCACAAGGGAAAAGATTACCCTAAACTTCAGCTTTAAACAAAGCAGGGCAAAGCAGAGACCAGTCTTACCTGACAATGCACGAAAGGGCTTTTTGTTAACAGCTGGTAATTTGTGCTTTATTCCATATTCTGTGATCTTGATGAAATTTATTGCAGGGTGAAAAGAACAACTAAACATGTTATTTAAAAGTAATTCTATTTCATTTTTATTTTTCAAAAGATGAATTAACCACAAGTTTAGACGTCCAAATAGACCAGACTCTGCCTATAATTTTAAACTGAACCCAATTATTGCCTTAGGGGCAGAAAACCATAATTCATTTCAGCACTTTGTTAACCACTTACTACTTGTAGTGGAATATTCTAGTCAGTGCTAATAAAGGAAAGTACAGATAGGGCCCCATAAAAGGTGCATATGTGCTACAAATAATAGCCCTTTGTATCTTTTTTTTAGAGGTAATTATCAAACATATATTGAAATATATTGTCTCACTGACATATTTTGGCACCTATTTTTAAGCACCCGTAAACACGAACATAAACCATTTGGTGTCAGTAAGGCAATTTTTAATAAATTTAAAAAAGCTGCCACAAAACAGTTTTGCAATTAATTTGCCATCATAAAAAAATGTATATATGTACATAAGAGATAATTTATTCTTAAAAATTGTATTATGAAATTCTGTAATTGGAGTTTTAGTTTTCTGATGATGTTAATCTATGGTAATAAAGTTAATTTTGTTAAATATTTTAGTTACAAGATATGAGTGATTTTCTTTCCATATAGTTCTTAATGGACTTTTAATATGGTTACACAAATGCATATAGTCTATTCTAAGGTCATATGATTAGTGAGATACCGTGTTTTTAACTTGTGATATATTACAGGCAGAAACACCAGCAATATACACTATATAAAAGTATGTGTCCATCGGTCTTCCCAACATATCATTGTGAAACCAAGAAAATTAACATAGCATTTCACTAGCTAAAATATACTTGCAAAGAATTAATTTTGAATAAAACATTGGGCCAATGAGCCTTTTTCACTTGCCTTGTTTGATCAGACCTTGAAAGCTAGGGAGCTACATGTTACTTAATTACAATGCCACACACTGCATGCAGCTTGCATCCACCAATCACACAGCTTTTAGCAGTAATCTCATTGCTGCTAGAGCTCCATGAATGGACTTCAGTGGGTGAAAAATAGTATAAAAAAAAAAAAAAAAGCACTTCCCTTTTAATGTCACACAAGGAGATTTGTTGCCAACTGGGAATCTGCGCTACCTTTCCCATAACACATGATTAGAAGTGATCCCCAACCAGTTGCTCGTGAGCAACATATTGATCACTGACCCTTGGATGTGGCTCTCAGTGGCCCCAAAGGTTTTTGAATTCCTGGCTTGAAATCAAGTTTTGGTTACATAAAAAAACAGGTGTACTGGCACACAAACCAACCTATAGGCTGCCAGTCCTTATAGGGGGTATCAAATAGTCAATTTATGCTTGTGTTGCTCCCCCAAATCTTTTTACATTTGATAGTGGCTCGCAGGTAAAAAATACTATGGGGACCCCTGCTTCACAGGAATCTGGAAAATGCTTTCTTCTGCATCTTTACATAATTACACCGAATTGCCACATGTAAACTGCAGCAATCACCATGTTAGTTAGGGGAAAGGTATTTTCAGAAGATTTGTTTCCATGGGGTAGTGCAGATCCTCCATGGGCAACAAATCTTCTTGTCTGTCATTACCATTACTTTTATTTACTAATCCCACCATTATGTAAAGCAGTGCTGTCCAACTGGCGGCCTGTGGGCCACATCCGGCCCGTGGCCCCCCACCTGTCTTGCTGCTTTGACTGCTTTCCTTTGTGCAAGCTTTAAATGGTATCAGTACTAAGATTAACTGTCCCCTTAATTGTTAACATCTCAGATTCAGACTGTAGACCCCTGTATTATTCACACCTTTTAGTCCCTGCATTGTTTACCCCCTGAATTGTTCACAACTCAGGCTCAAACTGTAAGCGCCCACATTGTAGCAGTGCCAGCATTGTGTCACTGTCTGTAGTGCCTATGCTGACTGTGCGTGCCATACTCTGCCTGCCCGTGCCATACTCTGCCTGCCCTATGCTGCCTGTGCATACTCCATACTTTGCCTGCCCTATGCTGCCTGTGCGTGCTCTATACTCTGCCTGCCCTATGCCCCCTGTGGGAGGTGAACCTGGCAGGGCTTTGTTCTGGGAGTTTTTAGCATTTGGAAATAATCATAATAAGGTCCCTAAGGCGTGTAATTATGTGCTGGTGGGGTTGCTGTGCTATCCACAGGGGATGCATATGGATTTAAGGGTATGTCTTAATATGACATAAACTTCTTTAACATATGAATGAAGGGTGATATCCCTCAGTACCACAGAAGTTGGACAGCACTGATGTACAGTGTTTTGCAATCTCTGAACAACCCAAAGTTTCATCCCTTTAGTTTATGATTATGTATTCATTTAAAAGGTTTGGATATACTGTGGCTCTGGATCCCTTACTCTATTACTATGATCTCTTACCATTTTTAACACTTTTGGAGGGGGATAGCAACAGATCGTGCTTCAGGTAAACTCTGAATGTGAGGTTAAATTGTGACTCTTCCCTTGGTATTTTTAAAAGTCAGTGGTTTTTCCTGGCGTCGATCCATCTGCTACGTTTCTACTGGGAGGTGCAGAAATGAGTGGTACAGTTTGCTATCAGCAGGCTTGATACAGCATGGTGCACTGAAGATCTAGATTGTATAGTTGTCAGTTACAGTCAGTGAACCCGGCCCTTTGGTTTTGTATCTCTAAAGAAACGTTGCCATACTATCCTGTTAGTCTACTTGATCTTTTTTGTGGGTCTGCCAGAGCACCACATCTCTGTCATGGGCGTGGAGCATATGTGCTATAAGAGGCCTTGGGTGTGCGCCAGGAATTGAGGGCCTTCACAGAATTCAATGCCGCAAATGCTGTAGAGAAGGTGTCCCTAC